>NC_043756.1:25517622-25714988 GCF_902148845.1 Salarias fasciatus
TCCATAATGATCCAGATCAGTCTGAATGTTTAGACATATCCTGTGTTGATTCTCTTCCATCATGTTCAGAGTTTCTCATGTGCTCCCATCTAGTGTGAACCATTAAAAACTGCATCTCCCCAATAAGTTGCTCCAGGGAAGTTTTGTTTCGATCATTTTCTGTGCCACCACTTTCTGGGCAGTGACCTCAGTCTGGACACCCCAGTCAACATTTGGTTTCAGTGTCTTCCACTATAAAGTGTTGAAGTCATTCCTGACTGACTGTCCTTTCATTTATTGTGTGAAATTCCACCACTCTGTGCTGAAGGAGTTCATTTACATGCTCAACCATTTCAAATAATGAGTAACATATTTAAGTGTGTTTATTGTTTATTGTTTATTTATTAAGATCCCCATGAGCCACTGAATATAAGTCTCTCTTCTTCCTGGGGTCTAAACTCATCTTAAACAAAGGCAAATACATCAACTCATTCGAAAGAACAGGATGCACATACAGCATGCATTCAGACAATACAACATGGCACCTTCACACCTTCACAAAGACAATCAATAAACAACACAAACGTGTGTGTGAATATGTTCAGCTTTTAACGCTCCCATGCAGCACTGAACTGCAGTGAACCACAGACGTGACGCATCAAGCTGAATTTATAGTGACTGATGCCTTTATTGCAGAGATTGCATCATTTTTTGCTGAAGGGCCGACAAACTCAGAGTTGATATGGGGGGTCTCCCTCCGATTGGTCTTGCTGCAGACAGGCCTCTCAGCTCTGGCTCTGAGCGGACTGGTTCTCTGGGGGGTCCTTGGTGCAGAAGTCTCTGATCTGGAGGTGACTGTAGATTCAGACCTGAAATTCAACAACCACATGAAGACGAGAGCAAAATCAGCTCAGATCCATCTGAAAAATAAAGCATGAAAGGATTTCTGACCAACCGAGCTTCAGACAACTGTGTTCATGTGTGTTTTTCCAGTGGTCTGGATTCCTGAAACGCGACGTTTCTCTGTGTCATTCTAAATTCTGTCAGACGGCTGCAGCTCACCCAGAGCCCTCTCATCACATTATACCTGAGCTCACAGGATTGACTTCAGCCTCTGGTTCATAAAGTTCTAGATGGTCTGGAGCCTGAATACGTCTCAGATTTACTGAAAGAATATGAAGCCTTCAGAGTCTGAAGTCCTCAGGAAGAGCTTCACTCGGTGTTCAGGGTCAGACGAGGTGAAGCAGGTGTAAGTTCCTCCACTCCTCACTTGAGAAACACACTTCCTGCTGATCCTCTCACTTCTTCTGAATCCGGACTTAAAACCCCTTTATTTGCTCAGAATTTCTAGAAAATGCTAAAATTGAATTCTACTTCGTGTGGTGCTTAGACCACCTACGGGCTTCGCTATTGGAACCCTCCTTTGGCGCCAGCCAGACACTGAGACAGATCAAAAAAGTTGCCGCGCCAATCAGGCCCGGGCGCTGGCACACGCCCTGCCCCGCTCCAAGGGGATATAACCGAGCGGCTCACTTCTTCTTTCTCAGCCCGATAGAGCGTTCCTCAAAGACAAAGACAAAGACAAAGACAAAGACAAAGACAAAGACAAAGACAAAGACAAAGACAAAGACAAAGATGGACAAGCCGGCCTGAACCGAGTCGCCTTCCGGCGTGGGGCCCCTCAACTGCCGCGGCTGCGGCACACCGCTGCTCGAACAAGACCGGCACGTGTGCTGCTTCACCTGCCTCGGCTGGCAGCACCAAAGCCAGCGGACTTCCTGCCCAGCCTGCCTCGCTCTCCCGCTCGAAGAAACCGAGTGCCGAGCTGCCTCTGTGGGTGCCGTTTCACCGGCTTCCGCAACCAACGAGATCGGCGGTGACTTTGCCGCCACCCCCCCGCCTTCACCAACTGGGCCGATACGGGTGGGTACCTGCAGAGCTGCCACGACTCTTCCAGCTCTGGGAGGTCCGAGCAGCACGATGATTCCCTGTTGACTGTATCCAGAACTAGCCGTCTGGGCACACGCTGTGAACCTGTGGAACATCTTACGGCACTGTTTACCACCGCTGTGGACCGCACCGGGTTGGCGCTTCCACCTCAGTTTCCCGAGCTGGCGCCGCACAACTTTGCACTCGGGTTAGCGATCCAGTCCTGGGCCAGGTCCCGGACTGCGGTTCTATGCCCTGCCGTGCCGTCTTTCCAGAACAACGTGCAGCGTGATTGAGGTACGCCTCTCACCGCCAAGAGACTGGTAAAAGGCTACCGTGAGTACTGCTGTGTGGATGACTGGCCCTGTGTCACCGGCGTCCGATCATCAAGGACTCCGTGAGACTCTGCCTGTTGCCCACCTCCACTCCCTGGCCCGGTGATAAGCCCATGCTGCCCTCTGAGAGAGACAGGTGCATGGCTTCCTTTATGGACCGCTGTTATGCTAACGGAAATCAGGTATTTGCGTTGGCTAACAATATGACATTCCTCCTAGGCTCCATTGACAAACTCTGCTACGAGCGTTCAGAGTTGTCACCCGAGGACATTGCAGAGATCCAGAATACAGCCGAGGTCCTGATGAGGATGTGCCGGGCCATCGCGATCGACGGAGGATGTGCCATGGCCAGCGCTCAGCTCGGTATGAGACACCTGTGGCTTGGCCTCTCCTCCCTCGCGGAACGGGACCAGAAAGGTGTTTTGGGGTTGCCCCTTTCTGCTGCCTCCCTCTTCGGGCCCGATATCCAGGTCATCATCAGTTCCACCCCCCACCCTTGGTAGCCTCTGGAGCGGCCTTCGACCAGCGACGCATCATCTCCATCTCCACTTCGTCGAGGTATGGGGCAGATGTTGGAGGGGCAAGTGGGTTTCTGCTTCAGTGCAAGTTAGTTTTTGAACAGGCTCTGGAGGAGTTCCCTACCGATACGTCCATTGCTCAACTAACCTTCCAGACTCACGGGCGCTAACCTCGGCCTGAGCCATCATCGGAAGTGCCGCGTTTGTGAACTATTCCTTCTCCTGTTTCTTATCTGAGTTTAAGAGGGCCTTTGACCACACTGAGGAGGGGGATTTCTCCCGACGGCTGCTGACAATGAGACCTAGAGGTCGTTCCATTGCCAACTACTTGGTGGACTTCCGGGTGGTGGCTGCCACAAGCGGGTGGAATGACATAGCACTGTGTGGAGTGTTTTTGTTTGGGCTACGTTCGGAGCTCCAGGCCAAACTGGCACGCCGAGAGGATATAAGGACGCTTGACGATCTGATATCCCAAGCGATTAGGCTGGATAACTGCACCCAGGAGGTCTGTCCAGGTAAAAGGCCGCAGCCCGCCCCAGAGCCCCGACGTCCACAGTTGGGGAAGACCCAGATGCCATAGAGGTTGGTGTTGCCCACTGGTTTTTCATATGCATTATTGCACTTTATCTGGTATTATTGGTTCACTGAGTATAACGGTATATATGGTTATTTGGAACTTCTGCAATTGTCATTACATTCGTTATAGTCAGTTTCATTTTGATACATCTCAGGAAACCCGTGTCACGTGACCGCCCGGTCCACGCCAAGCTCGGGGTGTGGTCTTGTTATGTAGCGTAGGTCCACAGCCGGTTCATGGCAAGCTGGCGTGTTATCAGTTATCAGGCTGTGGCCTGCAGAAATGTGATCGTGGCGAAGACGTTGGACTTTTTCCTTGTTGACATTTGTACAAAAAACCCTTTTAAAACTGAGCTCAATATAAAGACTTCAAGGGACTACGGACTACGGTGTTCATTTCGAAGGGGCAACATTAGCCGTATCCAGCTCACTGTCTTCGGGTCTCGGGGGAATGTTTTTCCACACTCATGTTTTGCTTGTAGATATGATGTATTTTTTATCACGTCAACATCTACCAGTGTAATAGCAATGTGTGATCTGATCATTTGTGTTCAGGACCTCAGAGGACCTGAACCTGACCTCTACTTTTGGGCAAAACATGCTCAGTGACAAGTCCATCGTCAGTAATGACAGCGGTGTGCTTATGGAGTCTGTGCTCAGTTCTTGCCTGTTAAAACTGCAGGTTGAAGACTGACAAGACTTTACGAAGACCTGTTGGACATGTTCACTCAGTGTTCCTTTGATTCAAGGTTTTTGATTGTGGTGTGATGGCTAATATTGGCATGTCTGATTCTGCTGCTGCTTGGTTTTAGGATTGGCTTTCAGAAAGGACTGTCCAGCAGGAGGTGCTGCAGGGCTCGAAAGGAGGAGTGTGTTGAGGTCTAATGAGACAAAAACTGATTTGAGATGCAAATGAGCCTTTTATTGAAGCAGAAAGTCATGAAAGAAAAGCGATTCAGAGCCATTTGTTCAGGTGTCAAACATCTGGACTCATGGCATGATTTAAATTTGAATTCAAACGGTCAAATGTTGTGGCATTAAAGAAGAAAAAGTGGTTGGAGAGGAATCTTTTAGAAAGGTTGCACTGTTGCCAGAGAGCAGGCTCAGCTCGGCCACCATCACAGCTCTCAGTGGTGGAAATACAGGTACAAGGTGAAACTTCCACACGGGCTGCTGGCTTGAGTGGTCTCCTTGATGCGGGCCCCGACCTCCTTGTACTGCTTGACGGCTCGCTGGGTGATCAGCCCCATGCCTTTTACGGGGCGATTCCCATCCTTCTTGTACCACAGGAACACCTGGTTTCTTCCGGTCCCCTTGTTCAGATCCATGTTGACCACGTCGTGTCCTTGTTGTTGGATGTTGTTGTACTCGTCATCACTGGTGGAGACCTGCAGATCCTTGATGGCTTCCTGCTGGTCGGTGGTCTTCAGGTACCAGATGTAGACCCGGTCCCCGTTCACAAACTTGTTGGTGTTGTCGTCCATCCTGGTGTAACCTCTCTGAAAGAGGTCAACGTCACTCTTCCAGGTGGAGGTGGCAGTGACGTCCCTGATGTAGACTGGGACTTCTCTCTCCACCCACAGGTAGACCCAGTTTCCTCCAGCGTGATGGTTCAGATCACAGGTCAGCCTCTCCCAGCCGAATCGAACCCTCTGGGCTTCGTCGGCGGCGTCTGTGGAGACGTAAAGGTCTTTGATGGCAACATCAGCATCTGTGTCACCCTTGTAGTACCACAGGAAGACGTTGGCTCCGCTTGTTCCAGCGTTGAGGTTCTTGTTGACCTTGCGGTACCCTGCATCAGAAAGGCCCTTTGCCATGTCATCAGTGTAAGAAAACTGAATCCTGGTGAGAGCCTGGCCTTCACACTCATCTTTGTACCAGAGGTGGACTTTGTTGCCTCCTGCTCCTTTGTTCAGGTTGACTTCATCCTTTCTGAAGCCATTTGCACGGAGCTGACTCTCTTCAATTTCATTCAGGGAAACGTCAATCTGAGTGATCGGCATGTTTGGTTCCTGCATCAGATCAGAAGAAAAGGTTCACGAGTGAACATCGAGTCAAACAGAATGTGAGGAAACAAAGATGACGTATCAGAGTTCAACGCTGTGTATTGTATGAGCTCTGTCAGTGTTTCCTGTTTCTCTGCTGACTCTACCACAAACTGTCCTCTTGAGGACAGTTGGACCGTGACACGTCCACCTGGACCGTGAGCTTGATGTGAACGTACAAACTGTGAAACATCAAACTGCTTCATTATATTGCAGACAAGGATCCTTTTCAAGACTTTCACATCTCTGAAGAAGATCCTGGACCCCCATCAGGTTCCTGGATGTGGCTGGCCACCGCATGCGAGGAAACAGGACGAGTCAACATGGAGGAAAGGAACTTACGTGAAGACAGACTGTGGCTGCTGGTCTAAAGTCTGCTGTATGCTGCTGTATGCTGCTGGTCACTGCTGGATGCTGCTGGTCGCTGCTGGATGCTGCTGGTCTGAAGTCTGCTATATGCTGCTGTATGCTGCTGGTCGCTGCTGGATGCTGCTGGTCGCTGCTGGATGCTGCTGTTCTGTCAAAGAATCACCTGTCTTTATATAGAGACCGACACGTGGATGTTGATTGCCAAATGACCGCCCATATCCGTGAAATTCTGCAGAAATCCCTGTGAATGATGCAACACTGCCATCATTCAGTCCCACACAGTTATCAGTACTCACCTCCTTGTTCCACACATTCCATCGTCGGTTATCAATCAAGTCGATTTCACAGCTGAGAAGTGTCGGCTCGTTCTCTTGGCCTGTTTTTTTTGTGTCTCGACTCAACATACATGTCCTGTCCACAAGACAAACAGTGAGAGTCACGGTGGGAACAAGATGCGAAGAAACTCCAGAGACAAAAGCTAAAGCAGACCTGAGAGGACTGTGGCCGTCAACTGGACAGCAGACACGTGGAGATTCGTCAATGTGGACGCAGAAACCGACACTAGCCGAACTGATATGAGCTTATTTTCAATAAAAACATTTGTCAAACGTGAAACTGATCAGATGTGTGAAGATGTGCTGAACTTTATCAAACTCAACCTGGGAGATTCATACTGTCAGCTGGAGGAAATAGAACATCGATGTCCTCTGGACCCCAACTACTCAAGTTAGAGTCTTTCCAGCGGGGCCAGTGAGCTGAGGATGAGAGTGGAGCCAGAATCAGCTGAAAGGTCCAGGTCGAAGATCAGCTGAAAGTCAGAGGTCAAAATACGATGTTGAATAAGCATATTTGGATGCCTGGTCACCAAGTCCTTCAAATTTATTGTGAAATTCCAGTTAATACAGCAGCACTGATAATTCGTCTCCGCTGGTGATTCCACAGAATCCCTTATCTCTGAATGCTCTGAGTTGATTACACGTCAGTCCAATGTTTTCAGTTTGTGTTGAGTTCAGTCTTCCATATTCGGCCTTGTGTGACTGTCAGGACGCTTTTGAATCCAGCTCTGGACGTTCAGTGTCACAGTGCTTCACGACTACGGAGGTTTTTAGAAACGAGGACAGCTGTGAGTTTGAGCCAACAATTATTAGTTATTTGTGCATACTTATTAACATTTTGTGTGTGTGTGTGTGTGTGTGTGTGTGTGTGTGTGTGTGTGTGTGTGTGTGTGTGTGTGTGTGTGCGTGCGTGCGTGCGTGCGTGCGTGTGTGTGTGGCGCTAGGGATTATGTTTTGGACACTATGCACCAACAAACTGACTCAAAAGCCTCAGTCTCATGTGTCCAAAGAGCATTTTCCCCACAGACTGTGGTGCATCTCTGACTCTTGTCAGGGTTGTTTTGTGTGTTTTTCTTTTGTCTTCTGGTCTTCTGTCATTTTGTGCTGTCCTGCTTGGTTCTGGACTCCTGCTTGGTTTGATATTCACTCTTGATTAAATCCATAATGATCCAGATTAGTCTGAATGTTTAGACATATCCTGTGTTGATTCTCTTCCATCATGTTCAGAGTTTCTCATGTGCTCCCATCTAGTGTGAACCATTAAAAACTGCATCTCCCCAATAAGTTGCTCCAGGGAAGTTTTGTTTCGATCATTTTCTGTGCCACCACTTTCTGGGCAGTGACCTCAGTCTGGACACCCCAGTCAACATTTGGTTTCAGTGTCTTCCACTATAAAGTGTTGAAGTCATTCCTGACTGACTGTCCTTTCAATTATTGTGTGAAATTCCACCACTCTGTGCTGAAGGAGTTCATTTACATGCTCAACCATTTCAAATAATGAGTAACATATTTAAGTGTGTTTATTGTTTATTGTTTATTTATTAAGATCCCCATGAGCCACTGAATATAAGTCTCTCTTCTTCCTGGGGTCTAAACTCATCTTAAACAAAGGCAAATACATCAACTCATTCGAAAGAACAGGATGCACATACAGCATGCATTCAGACAATACAACATGGCACCTTCACACCTTCACAAAGACAATCAATAAACAACACAAACGTGTGTGTGAATATGTTCAGCTTTTAACGCTCCCATGCAGCACTGAACTGCAGTGAACCACAGACGTGACGCATCAAGCTGAATTTATAGTGACTGATGCCTTTATTGCAGAGATTGCATCATTTTTTGCTGAAGGGCCGACAAACTCAGAGTTGATATGGGGGGTCTCCCTCCGATTGGTCTTGCTGCAGACAGGCCTCTCAGCTCTGGCTCTGAGCGGACTGGTTCTCTGGGGGGTCCTTGGTGCAGAAGTCTCTGATCTGGAGGTGACTGTAGATTCAGACCTGAAATTCAACAACCACATGAAGACGAGAGCAAAATCAGCTCAGATCCATCTGAAAAATAAAGCATGAAAGGATTTCTGACCAACCGAGCTTCAGACAACTGTGTTCATGTGTGTTTTTCCAGTGGTCTGGATTCCTGAAACGCGGCGTTTCTCTGTGTCATTCTAAATTCTGTCAGACGGCTGCAGCTCACCCAGAGCCCTCTCAACACATTATACCTGAGCTCACAGGATTGACTTCAGCCTCTGGTTCATAAAGTTCTAGATGGTCTGGAGCCTGAATACGTCTCAGATTTACTGGAAGAATATGAAGCCTTCAGAGTCTGAAGTCCTCAGGAAGAGCTTCACTCGGTGTTCAGGGTCAGACGAGGTGAAGCAGGTGTAAGTTCCTCCACTCCTCACTTGAGGAACACACTTCCTGCTGATACTCTCACTTCTTCTGAATCCGGACTTAAAACCCCTTTATTTGCTCAGAATTTCTAGAAAATGCTAAAATTGAATTCTACTTCGTGTGGTGCTTAGACCACCTACGGGCTTCGCTATTGGAACCCTCCTTTGGCGCCAGCCAGACACTGAGACAGATCAAAAAAGTTGCCGCGCCAATCAGGCCCGGGTGCTGGCACACGCCCTGCCCCGCTCCAAGGGGATATAACTGAGCGGCTCACTTCTTCTTTCTCAGCCCGATAGAGCATTCCTCAAAGACAAAGACAAAGACAAAGATGGACAAGCCGGCCTGAACCGAGTCGCCTTCCGGCGTGGGGCCCCTCAACTGCCGCGGCTGCGGCACACCGCTGCTCGAACAAGACCGGCACGTGTGCTGCTTCACCTGCCTCGGCTGGCAGCACCAAAGCCAGCGGACTTCCTGCCCAGCCTGCCTTGCTCTCCCGCTCGAAGAAACCGAGTGCCGAGCTGCCTCTGTGGGTGCCGTTTCACCGGCTTCCGCAACCAACGAGATCGGCGGTGACTTTGCCGCCACTCCCCCCGCCTTCACCAACTGGGCCGATACGGGTGGGTACCTGCAGAGCTGCCACGACTCTTCCAGCTCTGGGAGGTCCGAGCAGCACGATGATTCCCTGTTGACTGTATCCAGAACTAGCCGTCTGGGCACACGCTGTGAACCTGTGGAACATCTTACGGCACTGTTTACCACCGCTGTGGACCGCACCGGGTTGGCGCTTCCACCTCAGTTTCCCGAGCCGGCGCCGCACGACTTTGCACTCGGGTTAGCGATCCAGTTCTGGGCCAGGTCCCGGACTGTGGTTCTATGCCCTGCTGTGCCGTCTTTCCAGAACAACGTGCAGCGTGATTGAGGTACGCCTCTCACCGCCAAGAGACTGGTAAAAGGCTCCCGTGAGTACTGCTGTGTGGATGACTGGCCCTGTGTCACCGGCGTCCAATCATCAAGGACTCCGTGAGACTCTGCCTGTTGCCCACCTCCACTCCCTGGCCCGGTGATAAGCCCATGCTGCCCTCTGAGAGAGACAGGTGCATGGCTTCCTTTATGGACCGCTGTTATGCTAACGGAAATCAGGTATTTGCGTTGGCTAACAATATGACATTTCTCCTAGGTTCCATTGACAAACTCTGCTACGAGCATTCAGAGTTGTCACCCGAGGACATTGCAGAGATCCAGAATACAGCCGAGGTCCTGATGAGGATGTGCCGGGCCATCGCGATCGACGGAGGATGTGCCATGGCCAGCGCTCAGCTCGGTATGAGACACCTGTGGCTTGGCCTCTCCTCCCTCGCGGAACGGGACCAGAAAGGTGTTTTGGGGTTTCCCCTTTCTGCTGCGTCCCTCTTCGGGCCCGATATCCAGGTCATCATCAGTTCCACCCCCCACCCTTGGTAGCCTCTGGAGCGGCCTTCGACCAGTGACGCATCATCTCCATCTCCACTTCGTCGAGGTATGGGGCAGATGTTGGAGGGGCAAGTGGGTTTCTGCTTCGGTGCAAGTTAGTTTTTGAACAGGCTCTGGAGGAGTTCCCTACCGATACGTCCATTGCTCAACTAACCTTCCAGACTCACGGGCGCGAACCTCGGCCTGAGCCATCATCGGAAGTGTCGCGTTTGTGAACTATTCTTTCTCCTGTTTCTTATCTGAGTTTAAGAGGGCCTTTGACCACACTGAGGAGGGGGATTTCTCCTGACGGCTGCTGACAATGAGACCTGGAGGTCGTTCCATTGCCAACTACTTGGTGGACTTCCGGGTGGTGGCTGCCACAAGCGGGTGGAATGACATAGCACTGTGTGGAGTGTTTTTGTTTGGGCTACATTCGGAGCTCCAGGCCAAACTGGCACGCCGAGAGGATATAAGGACGCTTGACGATCTGATATCCCAAGCGATTAGGCTGGATAACTGCACCCAGGAGGTCTGTCCAGGTAAAAGGCCGCAGCCCGCCCCAGAGCCCCGACGTCCACAGTTGGGGAAGACCCAGATGCCATAGAGGTTGGTGTTGCCCACTGGTTTTTCATATGCATTATTGCACTTTATCTGGTATTATTGGTTCACTGAGTATAACGGTATATATGTTTATTTGGAACTTCTGCAATTGTCATTACATTCGTTATAGTCAGTTTCATTTTGATACATCTCAGGAAACCCGTGTCACGTGACCGCCCGGTCCACGCCAAGCTCGGGGTGTGGTCTTGTTATGTAGCATAGGTCCACAGCCGGTTCATGGCAAGCTGGCGTGTGGTGCAGTTATCAGGCTGTGGCCTGCAGAAATGTGATCGTGGCGAAGACGTTGGACTTTTTCCTTGTTGACATTTGTACAAAAAACCCTTTTAAAACTGAGCTCAATATAAAGACTTCAAGGGACTACGGACTACGGTGTTCATTTCGAAGGGGCAACATTAGCCGTATCCAGCTCACTGTCTTCGGGTCTCGGGAGAATGTCTTTCCACACTCATGTTTTGCTTGTAGATATGATGCATTTTTTATCACGTCAACATCTACCAGTGTAATAGCAATGTGTGATCTGATCATTTGTGTTCAGGACCTCAGAGGACCTGAACCTGACTTCTACTTTTGGGCAAAACATGCTCAGTGACAAGTCCATCGTCAGTAATGAGAGCGGTGTGCTTATGAAGTCTGTGCTCAGTTCATGCCTGTTAAAACTGCAGGTTGAAGACTGACAAGACTTTACGAAGACCTGTTGAACATGTTCACTGAGTGTTCCTTTGATTCAAGGTTTTTGATTGTGGTGTGATGGCTAATATTGGCATGTCTGATTCTGCTGCTGCTTGGTTTTAGGATTGGCTTTCAGAGAGGACTGTCCAGCAGGAGGTGCTGCAGGGCTCGAAAGGAGGAGTGTGTTGAGGTCTAATGAGACAAAAACTGATTTGAGATGCAAATGAGCCTTTTATTGAAGCAGAAAGTCATGAAAGAAAAGCGATTCAGAGCCATTTGTTCAGGTGTCAAACATCTGGACTCATGGCATGATTTAAATTTGAATTCAAACGGTCAAATGTTGTGGCATTAAAGAAGAAAAAGTGGTTGGAAAGGAATCTTTTAGACAGGTTGCACTGTTGCCAGAGAGCAGGCTCAGCTCGGCCACCATCACAGCTCTCAGTGGTGGAAATACAGGTACAAGGTGAAACTTCCACACGGGCTGCTGGCTTGAGTGGTCTCCTTGATGCGGGCCCCGACCTCCTTGTACTGCTTGACGGCTCGCTGAGTGATCAGCCCCATGCCTTTTACGGGGCGATTCCCATCCTTCTTGTACCACAGGAACACCTGGTTTCTTCCGGTCCCCTTGTTCAGATCCATGTTGACCACGTCGTGTCCTTGTTGTTGGATGTTGTTGTACTCGCCATCACTGGTGGAGACCTGCAGATCCTTGATGGCTTCCTGCTGGTCGGTGGTCTTCAGGTACCAGATGTAGACCCGGTCCCCGTTCACAAACTTGTTGGTGTTGTCGTCCATCCTGGTGTAACCTCTCTGAAAGAGGTCAACGTCACTCTTCCAGGTGGAGGTGGCAGTGACGTCCCTGATGTAGACTGGGACTTCTCTCTCCACCCACAGGTAGACCCAGTTTCCTCCAGCGTGATGGTTCAGATCACAGGTCAGCCTCTCCCAGCCAAATCGAACCCTCTGGGCTTCGTCGGCGGCGTCTGTGGAGACGTAAAGGTCTTTGATGGCAACATCAGCATCTGTGTCACCCTTGTAGTACCACAGGAAGACGTTGGCTCCGCTTGTTCCAGCGTTGAGGTTCTTGTTGACCTTGCGGTACCCTGCATCAGAAAGGCCCTTTGCCATGTCATCAGTGTAAGAAAACTGAATCCTGGTGAGAGCCTGGCCTT
This sequence comes from Salarias fasciatus, assembly GCF_902148845.1. Taxonomy (NCBI): domain Eukaryota; kingdom Metazoa; phylum Chordata; class Actinopteri; order Blenniiformes; family Blenniidae; genus Salarias; species Salarias fasciatus. The sequence continues at coordinate 25,530,019 of NC_043756.1, forward strand.
CACACTCATCTTTGTACCAGAGGTGGACTTTGTTGCCTCCTGCTCCTTTGTTCAGGTTGACTTCATCCTTTCTGAAGCCATTTGCACGGAGCTGACTCTCTTCAATTTCATTCAGGGAAACGTCAATCTGAGTGATCGGCATGTTTGGTTCCTGCATCAGATCAGAAGAAAAGGTTCACGAGTGAACATCGAGTCAAACAGAATGTGAGGAAACAAAGATGACGTATCAGAGTTCAACGCTGTGTATTGTATGAGCTCTGTCAGTGTTTCCTGTTTCTCTGCTGACTCTACCACAAACTGTCCTCTTGAGGACAATAAGCTCCACCTGGACCGTGAGCTTGATGTGAACGTACAAACTGTGAAACATCAAACTGCTTCATTATATTGCAGACAAGGATCCTTTTTAAGACTTTCACATCTCTGAAGAAGATCCTGGACCCCCATCAGGTTCCTGGATGTGGCTGGCCACCGCATGCGAGGAAACAGGACGAGTCAACATGGAGGAAAGGAACTTACGTGAAGACAGACTGTGGCTGCTGGTCTAAAGTCTGCTGTATGCTGCTGTATGCTGCTGTATGCTGCTGTATGCTGCTGGATGCTGCTGGTCGCTGCTGGTTGCTGCTGGATGCTGCTGTTCTGTCAAAGAATCACCTGTCTTTATATAGAGACCGACACGTGGATGTTGATTGCCAAATGACCGCCCATATCCGTGAAATTCTGCAGAAATCCCTGTGAATGATGCAACACTGCCATCATTCAGTCCCACACAGTTATCAGTACTCACCTCCTTGTTCCACACATTCCATCGTCGGTTATCAATCAAGTCGATTTCACAGCTGAGAAGTGTCGGCTCGTTCTCTTGGCCTGTTTTTTTTGTGTCTCGACTCAACATACATGTCCTGTCCACAAGACAAACAGTGAGAGTCACGGTGGAAACAAGATGCGAAGAAACTCCAGAGACAAAAGCTAAAGCAGACCTGAGAGGACTGTGGCCGTCAACTGGACAGCAGACACGTGGAGATTCGTCAATGTGGACGCAGAAACCGACACTAGCCGAACTGATATGAGCTTATTTTCAATAAAAACATCTGTCAAACGTGAAACTGATCAGATGTGTGGAGATGTGCTGAACTTTATCAAACTCAACCTGGGAGATTCATACTGTCAGCTGGAGGAAATAGAACATCGATGTCCTCTGGACCCCAACTACTCAAGTTAGAGTCTTTCCAGCGGGGCCAGTGAGCTGAGGATGAGAGTGGAGCCAGAATCAGCTGAGAGGTCCAGGTCGAAGATCAGCTGAAAGTCAGAGGTCAAAATACGATGTTGAATAAGCATATTTGGATGCCTGGTCACCAAGTCCTTCAAATTTATTGTGAAATTCCAGTTAATACAGCAGCACTGATAATTCGTCTCTGCTGGTGATTCCACAGAATCCCTTATCTCTGAATGCTCTGAGTTGATTACACGTCAGTCCAATGTTTTCAGTTTGTGTTGAGTTCAGTCTTCCATGTTCGGTCTTTGGTGTCTGTGTGTGTGTGTGTGTGTGTGTGTGTGTGTGTGTGTGTGTGTGTGTGTGTGTGTGTGTGTGTGTGTGTGGCTAGGGATTATGTTTTGGACACTATGCACCAACAAACTGACTCAAAAGCCTCAGTCTCATGTGTCCAAAGAGCATTTTTCCCACAGACTGTGGTGCATCTCTGACTCTCGTCAGGGTTGTTTTATGTGTTTTTCTTTCATTTTCTGCAGTCCTGCTTGGTCCTGCTTGGTTCTGGACTCCTGCTGGGTTTGACATTTAGTTTATTAAATCCATAATGATCCAGATCAGTCTGAATCTTTTGACACATCCTGTGTTGATTCTCCTCCTCATGTTCACAGCTTCTCATGTGCTGCCATCTAGTGTGGACAGAAAATATTTGCTCCAATAATCCCACCATGCAACAGAAACTGGTTCTGCTCCTCCTGTCTGTTGAGAGTGTGTAATAACAGCTGATGCTTCCAAAAACCTAAATGTTTTGATTTAGTAATTGAAAAAGAAACTATGCACATATTTGGTAAATATGTGGTAAAGTGGATCTAAACCCTGCAGCAGAAGACGAAGATGACATAGACTGCATAGTTTGTGTTTTACCTTCAGGTCAGCACATCTACAGATAAGTGCAGAGTTACTCAATGTGGAGTCCGGGACAGAACTGGATCAACAATTATTGTATTGATAAAGGATTTTCTTAGTCTGGCAGGTACAGAGAGACTGAGTGGCCATGAAAAACTGCATCTCCCCAGTGAGTTGTTCCAGGGAAATTTTGTTTCGATCATTTTCTGTGTGTTTTCTGTGGGGTGCAATCATCCGTCATCATCCATCATCCATTCAGTTCTGTGAAACTCCTGTGTGTATGTTTTGTGTTCCTCACATTTTTCTATGATATTGTACAAATGTGTCTGTCTTAACTTTAATTGTATCTGTCTTAGATGTACATGTAAATTATATTTGATTTATATCTGTTAGTTTATGTCTGTTGTTTAATTATATCTGTCTTAAATTTATATTTAAATTATGTTTAATTTCGTCGGTTAGCTTGCATCTGTTATTTAATTATGTCTATCCTAAATTTATATTTGAATTATATTACATTTTTCTTTGTATGGTTAGGCTTTGTAAATTTTCACATTCCACATTTCTATTCCATTTCTATTTCTTTTTTTTTGTGCTGCTGGAACGCTGCATTTTTCTGCTGTGGGGCAAATAAAGGACTTTCAATCGATCCAAATCAATATAAATTATTCAAATGTCGCTGTGTGATAACATGAGACAAGGCACCAATCAATTTTGATTTAGCATTTCTACATTTGCAAAAGAATAATGAAACCTAAGTATGACAATAGATATCTGTACTTCCATTTAATGATCAGGACTCTATGGCTGTAGCTCTGTCACGTCACGTGACTCACTTTGCACCAATCAGGTTCCTTCTCTCTGAATGAAGATGTCATTTAGAACTTCCCTGACTGAGTTTGCAACAATGTATCGTTTTAATGACGTCATCATCTAATTTGACCTAGATATGCAAACGACCCTCTGTACAAATTAGAAGATGACGTCATTTAGAACGTTCCTAAGTGAGGAGTTGGCAACAATGTGTGTTTTAAAGGTATTTTTTTTAAACGTTATGAAGTGCATCATATTTAATTTAATCATTAAGCATTTTATGTAAATATTAACATTATTTCAAATGATGCACTTTCATTTAAATCATTTTGACACTGTAACATGTAAAACAACTCACCATTCAATTCGATTCAGCACCAATAAGGTTCCTTCTTTCTTTGCACAAACTCAGGTGGTCATCACAGGAGGAAAAACCAGGCTGACAGCAGAATTCTCTTCTCTGAAGGTGACTGTAGATTCAGACCTGAAATTCAACAACCACACGAAGGCAAGAGCAAAATCAGCTCAAAATCCATCTGAAAAATAAAGCATGGAACGATTTCTGGCCAAACGAGCTTCAGAGAAACTTTGTTCATGTGTGTTTTTCCAGTGGTCTGGATTCCTGAAACGCTGCGTTTCTCTGTCTCATTCTGAACTCTGTCAGATGGCTGCAGCTCACCCAGAGCCCTCTCAACACATTATACCTGAGCTCACAGGATTGACTTCAGCCTCTGGTTCATAAAGTTCTAGATGGTCTGGAGCCTGAATACCAGAGGTGGGACCAAGTCCTTGTTTTGCAAGTCAAAGTCGAGTCTCAAGTCTTTGCCCTCGAGTCCCGAGTCGAGTCCCGAGTCCTGACAGTCGAGTCCTGAGTCGAGTCCCAAGTCAAGACAGTCGAGTCCCGAGTCGAGTCCAAGTCCTAAACTTTTTTCCTCGAGTCCTAAACAAGTCATTAATAAAAAAAAAAAAAAAAAAAAAAAAAACTGCAGGGGAGGCACTGTTAAGGAAATTTTTGACTGAGATATCGATACTCGTTTTGAGAAGCGAGCTTATAGATGGGGTATTTTTACCATATCTGTCAAACACAACCAAGTGAAACAAATGTAATGCTCCACTCCAACAATTCCAGACCTTTGAAGACATTTTCACACCTTGAATTACATTTTTAAAAAATGAAAAATTTGTATTTTAAGGATCCAAAGTTTCTGTGCTGTTATGTCATTTTGTGCAAGAGAAAACCACTAACTTGAACTTTAATAAATAATAAAAATGGTATATGAATAACGTTTCAAAATGTTTATTTCTTTGAAGTCCCCCCCCCCCCCCCCCCCCCCAAGTGCCTCTGAATTTTAACAAAATTCTGCACAAAAATAGAGCCCAACATACGACTTTCTGTGTTGGCTAAAACAGTCTTTGAGTTTATTTATACAGGATTATCTGCAAAAAAAAAAAAAAAAAAACTAATGTGATGTTTTGTTTTTAAATGGACCACTTTACCTTAACTTGTTCTATCAGTTACTCTCCCCGCGGTGAGTTGGACACAAGGATAATTTTAGTTTTCAGTGATTCAAGAAATCCAGAATGAATAAAATTGATGGAGGGGAATGAGATCTGGTCCCCCCCGTTGGGCAAAATCAGTCCCTGTCTTCGAATTGCAAAACCTGCATTCAGCAATCCGTTTTTTGTTAACCACTTTGTAATTTTGTAAGCAAACGAAATAATTCTCGGTTGACTCATGCTCATGCTCTGCAGTCTCTCTGGAAACCACTCTGGCGGCACCAGACCATCTCACGCACGACGAAGCTCCAGATTTACAAATTAGCCGTACTCTCCATCCTGCTATATGGCTCAGAAACGTGGCCCCTGAACGACACTCTGGCCGCACAAATCGATGGCTTTGATAGCAGGGCTCTGAGAACCATGGAGAACATCAGGTGGCCCCAGCGAGTTTCCAATGAAGTGTTTAGCGCCGCACAGGCCAGCCCCGAGCATCTTTCTTGGTCGCACAACGCCGCATCCGCTGGCTGGGCCATGTCCTTCGTCTACCCCCAGAACATCCGACATGATCCATTCTCCAGTTTGACCCAAAGGCCGCGGGCTGGACACGACCACGAGGGAAATATTATTTAAATTTCAAATAATCTTAGAGAATGTGTAACAGCTTGTGTGCAGTCCTTTATGGTGACTCCTGGTGGCGCTGTGCTCCACCTGCCCCTAATGACCAGTCACCACTGCTTTTGAGAAGTGCTTGAGATGATGACTATAACTGATTTTACTTTTGGTGTGGCTACCTTCAGATGCTTAGAATTATTTCACATTGTAGGGATTGTCATGTTTTTAATAAAATCCTCTGGCCTCAAACTTTTATATGAGTTACAAACCCAACAATGCTGAACTTCATGTTGAAATCAGCTACATGTCAGATATATCAGCTACTTCTCAACAGGATTTACAGCTCAGGGACAGCACAGAAACAAACCACTTAACTGTATTCATCACAAATAGGAATAAGGTCAAAGCATTTCCAGAATAAAAGAATAAACCTCGGGAGGGTAGTTGGAGTTACATTAGAACACAGGCTGTTACCAGAACATTATATCTGTGACTGGACGAATCTTGGCTTCAAGCCTAACTATCCCATTTCCACTCAAATCGAACATTTTACACAAAGCAACTCCAGGAGTAAATGGAAAAATTACAAAAACACAGTTTAGGCAGCCCACAACAGAAACACCACAATGATCTGTCTGATGACTCTTTCTCAACTTTGTCACAAAAACCTGGTGAATCAGCAGAAGAAGCCTTATTGTCTTACCTTTGTTGCTGGGAGGCTGGAACCATTTATTATCATTATTATTATTATTATTAGCTTTAATTATTGGAGAATTTGGAGCAAAACTCTGCCATGAGTGGATATTCCAGGTTATGGTATGACCTCTTCCTCTTCTGCTCTCTGGTGTTTCATGGAAGTTTTAATTCTGCTGTGCTGTTTACTGCCTCCTGTACAACCTGCGTACGGCCAGTCATTCTGTTTCCTTCTTTCATTTATAAAATCTGAGGAAAGACCTAATCACAAATCAACATTTCAAAAAGAAAAGCAACCGACATCAAAGGAGGCAGTCTGTTAGTCCAAACAATCACCATTAGATGTCCTCAAATAACCTTACACTGATCAAGCTAATGTACCAAATCTACACATACTTATATGTCTCTGCCCTGGTAAAGATGCTCTGGCACCATTAAAGAAATATATTAAAATACTAACTGTACCATCGACACAAGAACAAACATTACTGAACATCCAAGGTGTGTTAGACACAGAGAACCATCAGTCTCAGGAGTGTTTTCCATTATTTTATTTGTCCAGGAGAAGAGAGCAACAGAAATAAACAAAGCAGCAGAACAGGTGACTGAGAATGAAGAGGTGACGTCTGCACAAAGAAAGAAAGAAAGAAAGAAAGAAACAAACAAACAATAAAATAATAGTTAGTGAGGTTATCGCCCAGGTTACAGATTACTAGTTACAATGGAAGTGCAAAGTGTACTTATCTGATCAGGAGACCCTGGTTCTTGCTGGAGGTCCCAGTGGAGACCCTGGTCCGGCTCCTGCTGATGGTTCAGTGTTCTCTCGTGAAGCAGAGAGAAGCCTCAGTTCTCTGCGGCATCTGAAGACGAGGCTCCGCTCCACGAAGTCCCAGGAGAGGCTCAGCAGTGTGACTGTCTGCCATGTCCACAGAGACAAGCTGGGAGGAGGACAAGAAGGACAGATGTCATGTCTTCATTGGCACTTCAGAATGGCAGGAAAATGTTTTCGGGTACTTTTAAAAATGATGTTACCTTGTAGCCTGCAAATCTGGACCTGTAGGACTTCCAGTCCTCACAGCTGCAGTTCTGTCGGGGACAAAAGACAGTGTCTGAGTCTGTGTAGCTCTGTTTTCTATGTTCAGTGTTAAATGTCCAGTGAGATGTGAAGCAAGGGGCAGATTTAAAAAAAAAAAAAAGTCTGCACTAAAGTGTGCACATTTAAACCTATCTTAAAATAAATTGTGTTTCCTTCATGAAATAAAGCATCTTTGATGCATTCTTCTTCATTACAGTTCAAATATAAAAATATGAAATTCATCCCTATTCACATCTTTAAATAAAACTCGCATTTCTTTTTAATCAAAAGCAGCAGGTCCCCCGGGGACGAAAAGTATATTGATGATGAACATTAGCTGAGACTAGAATGAGGCCAAACAGCCTCAAAATGTTGGCGTTAGCATGTTGAGAGTAAAGTTCTTCAGGACATATCCACATTTCAAAACAGACTACCGCCTCTTGCATAATGTTTATAACATGGGATAATCACAGGGTTAAACGAGCAACCAAGTTTTCAAACTCACCACAGGTGCTGCAGAAGAAAGAGCTGCTCTTTGTCGGAGCTTCCACTGGAACAGACGCACATTTAGAACAGCCGCACTTTTTTGTTTTGTTTTTTTTTAATCCTCGTGAACGTCTGCTTGCGTCTCTGATGCTAGCGGATGGTGCGTTCAGGACCATCGGAATGTTATATACTACTGAAAATAACCGGGGTTAAGATGGCTACACGTGAAGGATTTGTGTGTGGTGGAGAAAAAACACCCCTGGCAAAAAGTCTCCCCCTAAACTGACGCCTATGCGTTCATTCCAGGCGGGCAGTGTTGAAACCAATTTATTAAAAACAATCGTGGCCGACCTGTTGTGTTGTTTGGAATGCGCCTGGAATGCGCAGGTGTTGAAAACGAGCGCTCCTGTCAATGCGGTACCACGCGGTCTAGGCGGCACAAAACAAGCGCTCCCGCCGCAGGCGCACCTCGCCGCTGCGATCCCATGAAATGAAGCGATAAAAAATAAAAATGATTCATACATCGCACTTTTAAAATTACTATTATGACTTGACATGACTCGTCGAGTCAAAGGATTCGAGTCAAGTCCAAGTCTAGAGTCACTGAGCTTAGAGTCCAAGCAAGTCCAAGTCTTTTTTTGATTTCATCAAGTCGAGTCAAAAAGTCATAAAATCGTGACTCGAGTCCGAGTCGAGTCCGAGTCTCGAGTCCAAGTATCACATCTCTGCTGAATACGTCTCAGATTTACTGGAAGAATATGAAGCCTTCAGAGCCTGAAGTCCCCAGGAAGAGCTTCACTCGGTGTTCAGGGTCAGATGAGGTGAAGCAGCGGTTAGTTCCTCCACTTCTCATCTGAAGAGCACACTTCCTGCTGATACTCTCGATCACTTCTTCTGAATCAGGACTTAAAACCCCTTTATTTGCTCGGAATTTCTAGAAAATTTTAAAATGTAATTACTATCACAATAAAGCTTTAACAAATGGTTCTTCTCTTCGATGCCTTTGTTGAACGTTTTTAATGTGTTTCCTGGTAAAGCTCTCTGAACTGTCTTGTGCATGAATGCTGCTGAATCAGTCTATGATAAAGATGCTGTGCCAAACCAAACTGAGCCAAAGGTTCAGCCAGGGGTGCATCCAGGGGGTGGCGAGTGGAGGCCACTGCCAGCATGGATTTATTCGATTTGACTGATTATATTTCAAGAACACAAACACTCCGGGTCAAAACTGTAGTTTTAATGGAATATCAAATCCTATCAGTGTCATAAATTAACATATTTATCTCTGCTGACAGGTGAAAATAATGATGCAGTTCACAGACACTGCAGAGACGCTGATTTCAGTGGAGTGTCCAGAACACAGTGGAGCAGGAACTGAGGACTTCTTCTTCCCTGCCGAGACCTCTCTCCAGATGTGGAGACAGGGCCGGCTCTAGGCATAGGCGAACTAGGCGGCCGCCTAGGGCGCCACGTCCCGAGGGGGGCGCCGCGGCCGTACAAGGGGCGCCACGACGCCCTGCGTTCCGTGTGCCCCGCTGTGCAGCGGTCCGACGCACTGCGCTCCTCGTCCTCGGCGCTGCCTGGCACTGATCGGTATTGTTCGGCATTGCTCCTCAGCGCACCCCCCCCCCCCCCCCCCCCCCCCCCCCCCCCCCTCAACAAATGTCGGGACCGCTCGAAAAACACGCTCCCAAGGGGCGCTCGTCTCGGACTCGCCTAGGGCGCCTCTGAAGCCCGGGCCGGCCCTGTGTGGAGATTTAGGTCTGGTTCAGTCATGTCCAGATGTGGAGGTCCAGTTCAGCCACATATGGCTGTTTCCTGGAGCTGCTCTGGGAGACAGACAGATGTTTCCAGGACTGCTGGTTTGGGTTGTTAAAATGCCTGTGTAATGTTGTTACATTAAAGTTTGTTTTTCTGTCCTCCTGTGTTGTGAACTGTAATGTTCTTGTGAGAATTATTATCAAATGAGAATTTTTTTTTTGTCATTTTCAGATCTGGTTTCTTCAGTTAAGTTAAACTTGTAGAGGCTCATTCTTCATGTCTTCACACAGTCGGCATTAATCAAGTTTTACCTTCTAATTCAAGCCGGTGAAATATGATTTATATTGCCACAGAAACAAGCATCCAGATTCTCGGGTACTTTTAATTGTTGTAGAACATCAAAAATCACTCATTTAGCGTTTATTAGGCAGTTTATTTTATTTAAACTCTCGGTGTCAATTCAGATGAAGAACAAAACGCTTTCAGATGATGTTGAGCTGCAGCAGCCTGCCCTCCAGTGGACATCAGTGGTATTACATCTTCCTCAGGAAAACAAACTCAGACAATTTAAAACAAATATATGTAGACATTAAATGACATTCATGCTAAGTACTAACCTGCAGATTCATTTGATAGAATCTCTGTCAACTTTTTCAATCAAGCACTGGTAAAGACACGATGGAGCATCCTCCAGAAAGTCATGATTCCTTTAAGACAGGTAACAGGTTAAATGGAATAAAGTCCTCCAAGTAATATAATCAATTACTTGATCCACTGCTGGATTACACTTCCACTAATAACTCAGGAGACTGTTATCATGTGTTATCATTAGTTAAAGTATCATTACAAAATCTTTATTTCCTTGAAATTGCATTTCTTCCCAGTGGAATTGCCCAATATTAATATTGTCTGGTTGATCTTTATTACTGTCAGGTTATTGTGCCACTGTCATGTGTCACGTCACTAAAAGCCCTTAATAACAGGGATACACAGATATGAACATTTTTGACCAGTTCTAATATTCTATATTGGTTGCTAATACTTACTGATATTGGTCTCAGCATATAAACAAGGTTTCTAGGATGATTTTTGTAAACTTTACATTATGCAAACACTGAATATGAAGCAATGAATTTCTTTATTTTCCAAAACTTTAATACAAAACAATAATTAGTAACAGTAATTAATTAAAACACTAAAACTTGCATCTAGTTCCTCCAGGAAAGTTCAGTTAAATCACAAATCTAAATACTTTGTCAAGGTTTAATGATTCAGTCTATTTCAACTCAAATCAGTCAAATAGGTTAAATCAGAAATATCAAAGCATGTCCTGACCACATCCTCACTGATCAAACTTATTGACAACAGACACTTTAGCTTCAGTTGTAAAGTTAAAGGGAATGTTCAGACACTGAAACAATGCTTTGAGGAAGCAACCAGAAAAAGGAAAAAAAAAAACACTTGCACACTATTTTTTCTTTATTCTGTTAAAGTTCAAACCAATAAGAGTCAAATCAACTCACATCCCTGAAATCAATGAATTAAACTCATCAGAACCAGGACTGAACAAGAATATGATTTTGCACAATGCCCAAGTTAAATCAACCCAAACCAACCTAAACCAACTCTAACCAACCCAAACCCCCAATAACGCTGATTAGGTGGAAGGAAATATCAGCTTTATTGATCGCCGCGATACTGAAGAGTCAGGAACAGATCAGAGTCCGGAGTGTGGGAGACGGACATGTCCTCCTGTTTGTTGCACATCAGCCACGAGAGGTCGAGGTGTCAGAGCCCCGCTGACCCCCCCTGACCCCCACCCGGCCTGTTTTTGCACTCAGCTGCATGTGCTGCGGCTCCATCAGAGGCTAATTAACATAACAGGATCCGCAGCGATCTTCTGTCTCTACGCGGCTCCTGTTACACTTTACGGCCTCCTCGGCGGGACACGCCCAGCAGGACGCTGCTGCGTCTGGATTGTCCTTCTTACGCCGGACCGCGAAGCCCGGATTGAAGACAATCTCACAGAACATCCAAGTGTCACGAGAGGATCTGAGTGTGGAATCATTCCAGGTGCGTGTCGGTGCACCAGGCCTCGAAACACCAGCCTGAGAGCCGACAGGAACAGGAAGGAGAAAACTTCTGGAGAAACAAACCCTCAAACAGCAGGCCGAATTCCCCTCAGACACACATGGAAGCTCTTCAGAGAGCTTTACAGGCTGGAACACCTGGAACGCCTCACATCGCTCTGGACCACCGCTGCCATCATGGAACCTGCTCACAGATCCACGGAGAACCTTGATGGAACCTGCTCACAGATCCCTGGAAGTCTTCACTTCATGCTTCGAAGAAAACAGATGATATCGAGTGTGCAAAGAGCCAATCGAGTGTTTTCAAACAGTCGGATTCAATTCATGATTTATGAAAAAGGAACGTAAAGAGAGCAGATTATCAACTCATGAAGAATTAAATTTGCTGGAGAACAATTTTCTCAACCCTTTAAAATGTCTATTTAAAAACAAATTTGTGAAAAAATGTCAATCTGGTTTGCTCCCTCCCTTCATGTGACCTTTTCCCTCCAACCTCCACCAAGTGTCCCAAACCATGTCTTAATAAACTCAATAACCTCCCAGAAGAAGGAATCAAAGACTCGTCCAGGGCTGAAACCGGAGGGTGGTGGAGGTGGGGGTCGCCAGGGTTTGTAGTGGTCACAATTTGGGGGGAAAGATGGTGGAGTGGGGGCCCCTAGAGCCCCCCCAGAGCCCCTCTGGACCCCCCTCCTCTCTGTTACTTCTTAATGAGCCTGTGGACACAGACAACACTTTTCACCTGGAGGGTCCGGCTCTGGATCCTCTGCCTTCCACTTCAAAGCATTCCTGCAGGGGAAACGGCAGTCGGGGGTGGGGGGTGGGGGTGGGGGTGGGGTGGTGGGGGGCTGCTGCTCCTAAACCCCCCCCCCCCCCCCCCCCCCCCCTCCCCCCCAATAAATTAAGACAGAGGGGCAAATAAAGCTGCACCTGCAAGGCCTGACGTCTTCACCCTGCACACATGGAGCTGCAGTTAACACACACACACACACACACACACACACACACACACACACACACACACACACACACACACACACACACACACACACACACACACACACACACCATACCTATCATGATATTTATTTTACAGGCTGAAAGCTGAGCTGGGCCTGTTAATGAGGATTTAACATCCTAAAAGAGAAGGACTGCACAGGACTGCCATCGTCATCGTCATCGTGATATTAAAATGCAGAATATAAGAAAATAAACTGCAAGAAATGTCTCCATGCATTCTGCATTTATTCCCTGCAAACTTAGAACAGAATGTTAAATACAGAAAAATGAAGTGATGTTGAAAAAAAAAAGCACAAATATCTTGACATTAATGGGTAGAATGTAGTAAAATAACTGCAACAAATCCTGTCCAGATGTATTGTGCATCCATGTTCTGCAATATGAAAAAACACAGGGAAGAAAAAGCTTTTTTTCCCCAAAAATGTGCAAATTGCTTCATCAATTTTAGTTATATCAAGAGTTCAATGTTCCCATTCATCATGAATTCAAGCCCTGAAATTTAACAAAACAACAGAATCTTAAATATGATTGAAGAATGCACAGATATCTCAAGATCAGCAGAAAAAAGCAAAAATAATTGCAACAAGTCATGCCTATGTCTTGAGTGCTCTCTGCAAATTAAAAAACAAACAAACAACGTTTTTATTATAGTAATTATAAAATAATAATAATAATAATAAAAAAAATTCCAGCATTGCATTCTGGAGAACACACAGATATCAAGGTGTCAACAATGCCTATTTTAGCAAAACTGTGACTGGAATTGTGTCTCAGAGTTGTTGAGCACCCCTGCAAAATCTTAGAAATGGAAGAAAATGCGCACGCAATATGAATAATTGCTAAAAAGTCTGCAATGTATGACCAATTCCTGCAAATGCAAAAGAACAGAATATTGAATATGGAAAAAATCTCATTATTTCACCACCACGCCCAAAGAATCCACAAATAAATATCAGCAGCAAAGTAAGTGGAGCAGGTCTTCTCCCCTTATCGATGAACAGAAAAAAAATAATAGAAGGAAAGAATAAATACGATTGAAACAGAACACAACTGTGCAGATTATGAGCCCGTGGTTTGTACATATGCAGATTTATAATAACAGATGCTTAAATTTATAGAGAAGAGCGATTGTTTCGCAAATAAATAAATAAATAAATAAATAAATAAATAAATAAATAAATAAATAAATTGCAAAAGCATCGATCTGAAATGCTTCAGTCAGTCAGCAGGTGAATTCCAGATTCACTGAGATTAAAGGAAAGCGGGAAACTTCTGGCTGACAAGGAAAAATCAAGCGGATTTTTGATGTGAGTTTAAAACATGCGTGAACTTCGTCGGTTTGATTTTCCTGTGAAGGTTTGTGCTGAACTGTCCGGTTTGTGCTTCAAGCAGAGAGCCTGGGCCCGCAGCTCTGCTCCCGCTCTGCTGTTTCACCTCATGTGCACGAGCTCAGCTCACACGCGTGTCCGCTCGGAGCGCGAGATCCGAACGCAAACTGGGAAACACAACCACGAGTCAAAGGTCAGGAGATCAAACCTCACCAGAGGCTGAACAAATTTTGAGACGCAAATGTGTTGTGTTTTCCAAAGGTTTTATTATTGGTGGAAAAAAAGAAAACAAAAAGAAAAAGGCAGGTCTAGAGCGGGACTCCAACCCGCAACCAGCTTTCCAGATTCCAATTAAGCCAATTAAAGAGGCAAAATGCGTCTAATCCTCCGTCATTGATAATAATAATAATAATAATAATAATAATAATAATAATAATAATAATAATAATAATAATGATGATGATGATGATGATGATAATAATAATGAGAGCTTGAACAGCTCTGTTCTATAACATGCAGCACATGAAATTGTCTTTATTTTCAAAATGTTTCAAAACATCTGGATTGCATCCAAACCACAGATTAGGAGAGACTGCTGTTGCAGGATTAACACTTTTCATGGACAATAAATCCGTTTGACAAAGTCAAGTCAACTCAGTGTATATCTACCAATTAGATGACTAAAAAACGGGAAATAATACACCTCTGTCTGTGTCCTTTCGCTGGAATTTTTTTCACTGGAATTGGACAGAAAGAAGTACAATTAATAAATGAAATAAAATATAATAAATAAAAGTAAACGTAATAATAAAATATTAAAACTGTGCTCTTGTTTAAATTTTGATAATAATCAACAGTCCGTCAGATGTGAGCATTTTCATTCAAATTAACCCTTTCTAGTCAATCAGAACATCTTCATCAGGCTCCGCCCACTTTACTATCCTCCGGCGATCCTATTGGTCGGCGCGTGTGCGGCGGCAGCCAATCAGGGGGCGCGCAGCGGCCGCCGCGGACACTGATAGGCGCGGCGCTCCGCGTGCCCGCTTCACACCAGCGTGCGCAGCGTGAGAGGCGCGAGCTGCGCTCCAGACCCTCCATCTGCGGCTCGTGACGCACAGAGGACGCTGCGCTCTGCGCGAGGAGGTAAAGCCCCGATCGATACAGCTCTCCCCTGATCAATGCAGCTCTCTGACGCTTCACTTTCTTTACAATTCAAACCATCCATCCAGACCTCTCAGCGCGCGCTGCTCAGACTGCAGACTTGGCGCTAAATTGAGAAAAATCCAAACTTTTTGGACTAATAAATAAAGCGGCGCGTCTTCTTCACGCCAGGATGGATTCAGTGTTTCACTAACTCCACGTTTAAAGCTTAACCTCTCTCTTTATCCTGAAATTTGTCTGATTTCTTGTAAATTTCTTCTGAGCCGAACCTCCAGTCAGCCCAGACGCTCTTGTGTTTTCCTGCTTATTTCTCTTTAACGACCACTTTGGTCAATTTAAAACAAAACGACACAAGGCGAAAGTTCAGCGCGTCTGAGTTTATCTGGAATAGAAACTATCTTGGCGTTTTGCGGATGGATTAAAGATCAAGTAGAACACGTTCATTTCTTTTCTAGATTTGTTATTTAAATCGAAATAATGCTGAAGATCCTGACAAAACTATTATTTCGATTCATTTCATCCTTTTTGCGCATAAAATTCTCCCTCTATTTATTGAGTTTCTACAGTGGAATGCAGGATTACAAAAACAGTTAAATGAAGAAACTGATGTTTTGTTCGTTGCTCCAGAGGGAAGCTCGGAGCCCCCCCGCTTCGGGACATGTCGGACGGCGGCGGCTGCGAATATGAGATCGACGTGGAGAGCCTGGAGGCGGAGGGCGACGAGCCGGCGGAGGCGCAGCCCGACGCGCAGTGCGCGGCCGCCGCGGCCGGCCTGCTGAGCCCTGGGGACCAGAGGAAGCTGAGTCGGACCCCGAAGTGCGCCCGATGCCGCAACCACGGCGTGGTGTCCTGCCTGAAGGGCCACAAGCGCTTCTGCCGCTGGAGGGACTGCCAGTGCGCCAACTGCCTGCTGGTGGTGGAGCGGCAGCGCGTCATGGCGGCGCAGGTGGCGCTCCGGAGGCAGCAGGCCACCGAGGTCAGCACCCTCTCATAATAATAATAATAATAATAATAATAATAATAATAATAATAATAATAATAATAATAATGATAGGGCAATCGGCCCCTCCTATTATTGTTATAGTAATTTATTATAATAATTATAATAAATATTATTACATGTTTCGAGCAGTAACGCAGGTTAGTTAAAACTTTTTGCATAAGTTTAAAAGCCGTTTGTCATTTTCAGCACATTTTGAGACAATTCAAAGTGCTCCACAAAGCCAAAGAAACGCGTCA
The DNA here is from genome assembly GCF_902148845.1 of Salarias fasciatus. Lineage (NCBI taxonomy): Eukaryota > Metazoa > Chordata > Actinopteri > Blenniiformes > Blenniidae > Salarias > Salarias fasciatus. Next base: position 25,545,901 of record NC_043756.1, read on the forward strand.
AATTACATTACATTTATTAAAGATATGAGTATTCAAAAGACAAAAGGAAATTAAACAGGAGAAGTTGGGAATTAAAATGCATTTAGAAAAGTGAGAAATTAGAATAGTGATGAGATCTGGATCGATTCCGAAAGTGATTTATTTTAAAGAGAACGAGACTACTTTCTGTTGCATCGCTTTGTTTTTCAGAGCTGATTAAAACGTAGCAGTTAAACATCCTATTGCGCCTGTAATTACTGAGTTTTTCCACTTTAATTTTAATTCCACTAAATTAAATGTTTTTTTTGTGCCACTACATATTTGCCCCTCCTGCTTTGTGTTGGAGGTTTATAGTTTTATTTATTTATTTATTTATTTATTTATTTATTTATTTATTTATTTTTTACAGAATCATTTTCAGTGAATGCTGTGATGTTTTAATGAAACGGCATCATGTGAGGAGCTGAATAAGTGTCTTAAACTTAAAGTAATTATTTAGACACGTTATTTGACTTTTTTTTTTTTACTACTAAACCAAAAGTAGCTGGAATATAAAAATGATCAATATAGCCTGATTTTGCTGTCAACTTAGTTTCACTGGAGGAATACATACATACATATATATATATATATATATATATATATATATATATATATATTTATTCTTTTTTTTTTTGAATGATGATTTATATTATAATGAGGCCTTTTGGTGAACTTATGCTATTATGACCTGGAAGTTGAAATATGTTTAAGACAGTTTGAGCTTCATAAATGCAAATCAAAATTGTCCCTTTTTAATTGCAACTCTTGAGAAGCTTTTTAATCTAGATTATGCTGTGAACCTTCAGAATATCTTCTGAGATGGTTTCTCCAGCCGTTGGACTTTGTGTCAGATGATCATCATTATCTGAAGGAAATGTCTTCCTCTGGCTGAGCGCCGCTCCGCTGCACCACGCGTTGAATTAAGCCTTTATTATCTCAGCCTTTCCAGTGACAGACGGGCTCCACCGTCTATACAGACCGCTGCACACGGCGATCAGGCTCTAAGCCGTTTAAAGACAGAGTTTAACCGAGAGGCAGCGCCGGGACTCATGTTTCAGGAGGATTACTGCCGTCAGGGTGCCGGCCTCATGCCGTCAGGCCGGCCTTCGCTGGAAGTGAGGATCATCCTGACCGCCGCCGGGCTTCTGCTTCTTTCACAGGACAAGAAGGGAATATCAGGGAAGCCGATGCCGTCGGAGAGGAGGACCATCTACCAGAGACACATCCGGCCGTCCACCATGCTCGCCAAGAGCATCCTGGAAGGTAACGCCGCCTCGTTCTGAGAGCAGACAGGTTTAAAGCAGAGTTGAGCCGATGCCTTCCCTGGCTGGATGTACTGACCCCTGGTCTGACTCTGGTCGTCCCGGCAGGATACCGTCCGGTGCAGGCGGACCCCTTCCTGTCGGCCAACCCGCTGCTCCCGCCGCCGCTCAGCGACCGCATGAGGAAGAGGCGGGCCTTCGCCGACAAGGAGCTGGAGAGCATCATGCTGGAGCGCGAGTACAAGGAGCGCGAGCTGCTGGAGGGCGGCCAGGGCCTCTTCCCCGGCGCCGTGGTGCATCACGCCGCCGAGTACAACTCCTACAAGACGGCGTACTCGCCGGCGGAGCCGCCGTCCAAGGAGCTGTGCGTCCCCGGGTTCCTGGGCCCGGGCCGCCTGGAGCTGCCGGTGCAATACCCGCCCGGCCCGGCCAACGTGGAGCTCATCTCCTCCAACGTCAGCGTGGCCACCACCTACCGCCACTACCCGCTGCAGGCACCCCGCGGCGGCTTCGTGGTGTGGCCCCGCGGCGCCGCCGGCCTGGGCGACGCCCTGCTGTACCAGCAATGCCTGTTCAACGCCACGGCCGTTCAGAACCGGAAGCCGGGCGCCGTGTGGGAGCCCAAGGCCATGCCGGCCGAGAGCCAGCCGCCTGAGCAGGAGGCCGCCGCCGCCGCCGGCCCGCAGGACTCCTCCAACCCCCCCAAAGCCCCCGCCGGGCCCAGGGAGCGCTCGGCCTTTGCCCCTCCTAAGAGGGTCTTCGGACACACATTCCAAGGCGGCACGAATTCCCAGAACTCCGGCCAAGTCCCCGGCAGGCCGGGCAGGGACGGCACCAAGCCGCCGGCCAAACTGAACTCCTTCCACTCCCTCGTCCAACACTCGTCAGGCGAGAAGGCGGGCGGTGCGCCAGGGCCGGACCCCCGGGCCCCCTGCTGCAGGGAACTGTTAGAGGAGACGGCCCGCCGGTTCAGGGAGGGCTCGGCCAGGGACGCCGCTGACCGCTACGCCAAGGACCTCCTGTCCAAGCAGGCGTCCGGCGAGGCGCTGTCCTTCTCCGTGGAGGCCATCCTGAAGCGGCCCGCCGCCCCCCTGAGCCGAGCATTCCACTAGCCCCCGCCACGCCGCCTCTCTTGCACTATAGACTTCAGGTGGGCCGGGACTCGAACCCTCCATCTCTGAACCAACATGGAATATTTATGTCCACTATAGAATATTTTACATGTGCATGTTTTCATAACTTTATTCTTGAAGGTATTTGTCTCCAGTTTTCCTCGTGTCAGTCAACTCCATTAGACCTTCGCAGAAAAGTCTCTGCTTTCATTTGAAGCCGAACTGAGAGCAGCTTTAGTTCAGGTCTGATTAAAACTACACACCTCCCTCACCAGCTGGATTCACTCTGTCATCTGCTGTTTATGCTCCGTACTGAGAAATTAGAATGATAGTAACTTCTAGACTTTTTTAATATATTTGTGTGTGTGTGTGTATCAGAACATGTGTAGTGTTTAGAACTGCAGAAATGACCAAAATCAAACAAATTTCAACATTAATGTCATTTATTCTGGATTACTGTGGAGATAGAAGCATTGTGGTTTGATCCCACACTTTGCAACTGTTCAACGGTCTTATTGTCCTTTTTTCCCCCTCAAGTACCCATACCAACCTTTAGCTGCTAGCGTATCGATATGAGAACTTATTAAAAGCCAGGAGGATCAGACCTTTAATACAGAACGACCGAAAATCAAACAAACAAACCAACAGTGGAAGCTGATCTTCAAGTCATTCCTTCCTCGTTAAGACTTCCCTGACCGAGTGTCTGTGTGTGCGTGCGTGCGTGCGTGTGTGCGTGTGTGATTGTGTTGTGGGAGTACTGTGATTGGATCTATCCCGATGGTGACGGGGTGACTTTCACCACAGAGCGTTTCTGTTGGATGTACAGCTGGCTCTAATGTGTTCAGTCCTGCTTGTATCACACAGTAAATATGTTACAATGACGACTCCACTGTCTCATGTCCTACATATAAAATCCTCTGTTATCCACATGTCATCTGATGGAGTCTTATTTATGTCTCACAGTGGGATTTTTTTTTTCACATTGTATATCTATTAATGCATATTCATATACACACACACACACACACACACACACACACACACACACACATATAACTTATTACAATTTCTTTTTTATCTTTATCTCTGTAGTTTTTTTCTGTGCTATATCCTGCTGCAACATTTGCAGTTTTATAAACGGATTATTATTAAAGGAATATCTAGTCTCACCAATATAATCTAGTTTAACCTCATCCAACTAATGTTCTGACAGATCTAATCTAATGAAACTAATCTGTACTAGCTAATCTTATTTTGCATATGTAATCTGATATGATAAATCATGATCATTTTAATCTAAGCTGATCTAATCGAACTGATCTCGTTGAAACAAATCAAACTGAATCAAACTAATCCCCTTCATTCTGACCTATTCTAATTCCATGAGTTTAAAGAACACCTCATTCTGAAGCTGTTGGTGTGGAGCTGCTGGTAACAGATGCTAAAGCTCACAGATAATTACTGTATTTTCTGGACTATAAATCAAATCCCTGGAAAAATGTGTCACGAGAGGAAGAACACATCCAGATGTCGGTGCAGCGTTGATAATCCAGATCCCACAGTTCTTCTGGAGCCTTCAGTGAATCTCTTCCACTGACACTGGCTGCTGACACTCTTTATTTTCTGAGATATTTTTCAGTGGTAACAGGGGTTTCTGTGGCGCTGTAGCAGCGTTCTGTTGGCGTACAGTGACCCCTAGTGGACCGGCGTGGATGATTCATTGTGATGGTGGGTCACCAACCAACCAGCTGAAGAAGGGGTGAAAACACGGAGCTCATGTTAATGATTCAGCTGTCATTACTGTAGAGCGTTCAGTAAAACCGGGAAACACTTTATTCTGACTGGTGTGGAGGGAAACTAACAGCTTGTGGTATTTTGGTCTTTTGATTTTCCCAGGCGACGGGCAGCCATGAAAAAAGTCACGTGATAACACAATTAATCTTTGTTGTTGTTTTTTTGACTTCCTGTCTCCTAAGACAGACTCCTAACTCGTTCATTTCCTCAGTTTTAATCGATCTGTCAGTTCATTTTTATGCTGTCCAATTTCATATTCAACGTTCTTTCGATTATATTCTGTGTGGAGCGATGCTGAAAGGAATTCCCTTCTTGGATTAATAAATTAAAGTATTTTCACTCGATTCAATTCTGTTATCAAAACTGTCTGAAAAATGGAAAAGAAGCACGAAACCGCCAAAATCATGGTGAAAAACAGCCGCAAATGTCACGAAATGTTCGCCATCCCAAATTACAACTGAAACTTCATGAATACAACTAGAGATGCAGTTTTTTGTGCCTGTTTCAAAAGACTGTTTAGAAGTGGAGTTGACCGTATCTAAAGGTTGGATGTGTTTTGTGGCTCCAGGTAAACTTGATCTGAAAAACAAAAAACAAAAAAGAATTTGTCTCTTGTATCGAGAATGTTCCAGATCCCTGGTCTGGACTGGTCCTGAGGAGCGGAGGATCAGGGCATCCTGGAGACGATCAACAGCTCAGGCAGAAACAAAGAGCAGCTTCATCTCTTCTGTTTACCGTTGAACCAGTCGGCCGATCAATACAGAAGGAAACTGTCAGTCCGGGAAAGTGTCTTTCTGGACTCGGTTCCTCTCCATACCGCCCTGTCAGCCTGGATTATGGATCACCTTAATCCATCCGGGCTCCTCCTCCATCTCCATGAGAACTTCTTCACATGGTTGATTTGAAATTGTATTTGTGGTTTTCTGGATCCATGTCTGCTCTTTGTTTCTGTGTTTTTCATTTCAGTGAAGTTCCACAGCTCTTGTCCATCCTGGACATCCTTTTCATTTTGACGTGCACGTGAATGTTTCACTCTGGGTGTGTCTGTGAGGTGTCTGAAAAGGATGAAATATTCAGTCCAAAGCTTTTGGAGTCCTTCCTCTTTTTTTTTTCTTTTTCTTTTTTTAATTTTAATTAAGATAAAGTAGAAATTTTAACATATTCAGCCTGTCTTACTGCATCAATAGAATTATGAATCATGTCATTCAACCTGAAATATAAACTGATTCCAGTCCATCTCCTCACAGCCTCAATTCATTCTCCTTCTGTAGCTTTCAGGAATTCCTCATGAGGGATTCCTAAAAGCTACAGAAGGAGCCTGGAGTGAACCGTCCTCTTCTCATGATGCCCATTCCTCTATGGGAGGGACGCGTTGTCCCAGCTCCTGCTGAGCACTCATCCATCTTCTGCTGATGGAGGTCAGTGTGGTGGTGGGTGCTGGATGGTTTCCCAGATCCCAGATCTCAGATTAAAGCATCCAGAGATGTTTCCTCATTGACTGCAGCGTTTTGGACGTTTCAGAACAACTGATGGAAAATGTGCTTACTTCACTTGAACGCCTCTCTGTGTGAGCATCATATGAGCAATAAGTTTACAGTCTCAAAGTGTCCAATCAGGAGATAAAAGCAGAGCACAAAGAAGACACTGTTATATCGCTGACTTAACTCTGTGTGTGTGTGTGTGTGTGCGTGTGTGTGTGTGTGTGTGTGTGTGTGTGTGTGTGTGTGTACAAACCGCTCTGACAGCAGTTGGCTGCTGAGCAGAAGGTGACAGTGTTTGTCTGCACTAACTGCCACTGATAAGTATCTGCTGAAATCCTTTCTCCAGCGTCATTCCCAAAGTGTGAGATTCAGCGTGTCAGCAGAGTGAGCGGGGCTGTTGACTCACCCCCCCCCCCCCCCCCCCCCCCCACCCCACCCCACCCTCACCCTCCCATCAAGCAGTTGTAATTCACACAGTAGCATTTTGTTTGGGGTGTGCAGGCGGCAATTGCCATTTAGGGAATTCAGTGACTTTCCTTCATGCTGGGATGCAGGGAGGAAGGAAAACACACGTGCACGCACGCACGCACGCACGCACGCACGCACGCACGCACGCACACACACACACACACACACACACACACACACACACACTTGGGAACACAGTCTTTGGTGGCTCTTGTTTCGGGACTTGCTAAAACAGCAGCTCCGAGGTGACTGACAGTGTTTGTTGCTTATACAGACTCACGTTAAATGTCACTCAGCTGCTCGTATCCAGCAAAAAAAAACAAAAAAAAAAAACAAAAAAACAGCTATCGTGGAAATCCAGCCAGTTCTATCGATTCAAAGCGCCATCTGTAGTACCAATTATTCTGCTGATTGAGTGAACACAGATGTGCTTTATTGATGTCAGTTTGATTGATCTGCTTCAAGACGCATCAACAATCAACTTTCTCTTTCCCGTTCAGACATTTAGAAAACGATGGCTGAAAACACAGAAGGCCACCAGTCGCTTCAACACAAACATCACAGCTCCTTCAGACTGTCTGTTGTCGGAGCAGTCCGCTCAGTACCCTTCTGAAGAAACGTGTCTGAACTTATGCAGATGATGCTGTGGTATAGAAACACTGAATCATTCACACTGACTCCGGAAACACTGTACTGGCATCTTTAGAAGTCTGGGTTGTTTAGTTTTACTAACTCTTCAGGCTGCCCCTGGTTCTGTACTGACCGGTAGAAGGCAAATAAGACCTTTGTTTTCATAGATCCTAGTTGATTTTGATGGTTTTCATCCATATCTGATAGTTTTCTGTGACATATTTTGGCTTGAGTGCTTGTGAACTGTTAATGTGAACCTCTGATATTTCACCACGCACCAGTTTGCTGTTAACTTTTGCAGTGCATTTTCCTAACTTCCCACTGTGAGTAGTCCCTCTTTGTGTCGACTGGCTGAGGGAGACCTCATGATTATTAGTTCTGGTTCCATTGCTCTTACAAGAACCAAGAATCCCTCATTGTATAACGGATTTGGTGGCCTCTTTTAGGAAGACAACACCTCGTCGCACATTGCAGGAAACAACTCAAGCTCATAAAGTTAACCTTTGAACTCTGAATTCAGAAATTCAACCTGACCTAGAAGATGCAACTGATCAACTTCCAAGACTTCCCAGATCCTCCTGTAATGCCTGGGCCCCTGGGGAAGTTGGTGGACTTCAAAAAGTTTTAGCTGTTTTACCAGGGATGGGTGCTTCGTGATGTTGTGTCCAAACAATGATTTGACTGTGATTCAGAGGAATAATCCCAAAGCGTTTTCACGATCAGAGAACGGCGATGGAGCATCCATCCATCCACTGGGTAAACAGCTAAATGACTAGAGAAAGATTTTCGGTCCATGTCTTTTGTGAGATACACATATTGGCTGATTGGTAGATGTGCCCAAGAAACTGACTGTACGTTACGCCATCAGGTCCTATCGGGAGTGTATGATACGAGTCTACTGAATCTCCTCCATCTGCTGCACTGTGTTCCCGTTCTGCTCTCCAGAAAACTCTGAACACCCTCACTGTTTTCTGGTTCTCTCTCTGATCTGATTGTGTTGTTCGGAATCCTCCCGCTCTGATACAACAGCTCCATTCTTCTGCCCATATAGCAGCTCTTCAGATTTGGCTGCCCTGCCGGTGACTGCCTGCCTGGCTTGTTGCTTTATCGCCGTCAGAGCCGTCTCGTCCCACAGTGCTCGGAGGCACGTCCGAAGCCCTCTCCAGGTGTCGAACCAAGCCAACCGTCCCTCTGTTGCCATTGTCACGCCAGTGACTCTCAGCCCATCTGATATGCTACAATCCTCTACACATTAAGAATCTATTAAGCGCCGCAAACTCAAACAAAGACACACACATTCAGGCCGAAATCCCACGGTGGTTTATTTTGACTCTGGAAATAAATGGCACATGCAGTATTTTGCCTTAGCGGGCAGCGGGCGTGAAGAGAAGGGGAGGATCTCTATTCATCTGCAGCCGGGTTGTTTCCAGAGCCTGTACCAGCAGCAGGCGGACTCTCTGCATTCCTTCCCAGCACCTTGTAATCCAATAAGAAATGTGTAGCTCTGAAGCTTTTTGACAAGTAGCTCCCACTTAATTACCATGTTATCGGGGCAGACGGGCAGGGCGAGGCGGGGGTGGGGGGCTCATAGGGGCAGAAGGCGGCTGGTTTGTGGTTGAAAGCCGCTGGGAATACACAGTCGAAGTGTTATGACCCAAGTCATTAGTGTCAGGAATCTACAATCTCATAAGGTGCCTGCTCTCCTTCTGAGTGATTGATTGATTGATTGATTGATTGATTGATTGATTGACTGATGCAGGGCAGGTGGGGAGTGCAGCTAGAGCTGGCAGGAGACCTCTGATTGGCTGCTGTATGTTTATGTGTATTCCTGCAGACCAAATGTCGATCACTGGTCTGATCAGAAGCAGTGAGTGGAGTGAGGATCCATTAGCATAGCATTGTCCTTTAGAACTGATCAGATGGATAATTTCTCTTCAGATGCGTCTTCAGAAGGCCTTAAGAAGAACAGCCGGATCGGGCTTGTAAAGGCTCAGATTTCACAGCCGTACCTGAGCGTGCCTGATTTGTTTTCTTCTGCTTGTGTACCAGTCAGTGAATTTGCAAGTTGAAGCTACTTGAAGGCTTGTCTCGTCTTCCCTGGAGTCATTTTGAAACATTCACGCAATGATCAAGTAGAAAGGCAAATCGGTCCAGTTGAAATCCAGATGATAGCCACATTTGCAAGTGTATGCAAATTCTTGTAAATCTTTGTTCTGTCAGAGTTTGGGAAAGTAAACCTTGAGACTAACACTGTCTCCTTCGGCTGGAGATGGAATCTGTTTGTCAGGTCAGACTTTCAAATTATTGTGCTCTCTATTATGCCCTCGCGACTGCTCTGTTGGGTTATTCTTGATTCAGTCCAAGTGTTCTCTAAAGCTAAAAAATATATATCAAAAAATCCAGCTACTTCTGCGACTTCCAGAAACGCCGGCGTCTTCTCCACCTGCTTAGCTTCTGCAGGACATTTGCCAGTCTAAACGTTCATGTAAATGCTATGGAAAAGTTCTTTGTGCTGCTTCGTCACCCGGAGAAAGTGTCCCAGTCCTGCGCCGTGCTCACGGATTCCCCGGCCCTGGTCTTCACGCTGTCCCCTTCAGGGGCTTCGCTCGCAGCTCCGACAGTGGAGACACACATCGGCGGGCTGGCGGCGAGCGCCACGGCTCGTAGACGGTGCCGTTGTAATCCTGCGGTGGTGACTGACCACCGCACCTGGCTCGCTGGTTAACAAGAGCAAACACCACAATCGCTAAGGCTAACACTTAGGAGATGTGATTTGCATGGTCCTATAAGAGTGTATTCAAATATAACTCCCTGTGTGAGGCCTCCCTACAAACAGATCTATGTTTAGAGCACAATGTGTGCTCAGTCCATCGCCTCCATGATGCTTCTTTTACATAGGAGTAAAATCAATGCCTTTTTTCTGCACGGTGCGGCAATGTCTGCACAAATTTTGAGTACTGTATTTGTACAATCTATTATGTTCTATGTTAAATCATTTTTTATTGCATAATGTTCTATGATACATATTTCTACATTGCATTGTTGTATGCTCTGTATATCAGAATACCACAGGTTATGCACTGCGGCAGAGTCTGCATGCTGTATTATGACATTAGGTTTCAGATTTTTGCTGCTTCGTACTCGAACAGCAGTTCAGGTGTTTTCAACACTCTCTACATGACCGAATCTCTGCTCCAAGTCGCTTCTGTCGCTCACCCGATGAACAACCCCTGCAGCAGCGTGCGCTCTCCAGGTTTTCAGCCCTCACGTCATTGGAAACATACTAACCCCTGGAGGTGCAGGGCGAATCTTTAACCTTGGAGTTGGTCTCACACAACCTGTTGCCACTGTGACACTTTGGCCGTGTTTAGTCAACACGGCCTGTGCTATTCTCTCTGTTTGCACATCAACACATTTTGTTTCCTGTACAATGCAGGGTGAAGAAACTGGTTTCCATTTCTGACGTGCTGTTTGAAGAGCCCGGTGGCTCACAGAGGACTGCAGACAGGCCGAGCGCAAGGCCTGTGCTGTTTCTCAGACTCCTTATCTCATCCATCTCTCAGGTGGTGTTTCTGCTTATCGCATGATCACAGAGAGAATCTGCTTATATCTAAACTTTCTGCGTAGAAGGAAGATTGAACGCTGCTGATTCACTGTAACATCTGAGATCTCACATAGACATGGCCTGCTGGTTTCAGTCACGGGGATCTGTTATTATTGACGTCACTTTGTAGTGAAGAAAGCGTCTAGTTAACATGAACAATGAGGAGCAGTAAAAATGCAATCTGACAAAAACAGCATTTCTTCATGTTTGGGAATGGAAAGTCATTTGAAGCTGAGACGGTTCTCTTGTTACACCTGTCGGGCTGCCCGTCACATGTTGTTTCACATTCACAGCCGTTAACGAGGGTCTAATATACGACCTGTTTTTTCTGCATTGCTTTTGATTTCCTGACAAAATACTCAAAAGCTCTCATAATTCTTTTTTCTTTCTATTGAGTTCTGTCATTTAATGAATATTTCATGAGAGCAGTGGTTTCTAAGAGGTGAGAGAACGACAACTGTGGACGGTGAAGAGGAAAAACTCCCTTTAACAGGAGGAAACCTGTAGAACCGGGCTCAGAGGAGACTTTGTTAGTTTTCTCCAATAAGTTGAACTCAGCAGGGCATTCTCGGGGTTAATACTGAAATCTGAAGCCGGTCGAACACCTCAACATGTGAATCCACCTTCAGAGAGTTTTTTTACAGGACGTCTCTGTTTTTTACCGCGCTGCATGAAAGTGTTTTACGAGGATCCTGCGTGACAGGAGGGTCCGCCACCTCTGAAGTGCAGCGAGGACACTTGACTCATCCTACACATCGGCCGTAAATCGATCTTTGGCGGAGACAGTCGAGCGGCCTTTGATCGGGGGAGCTGCTTCAGTTTCAGTCAATCTGCTGTGGCTTATTTCATGCTTACAGTACGGAACAATGGAGTCACTCAGGTCACAACCTGTCCAACGTGTCCTCACTGTGATCCCAGAACCTGGAGAGGTTAAACCCTGGAGGGCAGAAATGATGCAAATTATGCATTTACTGACAAGATAATGAGATTAGTATAAAAAATACAACAATTGTACTAAAGTGAAATACCTTTTGGTATTTATAACAGTAGAAAAGTCTTCTACCTAAATTGCATGTGCCGATTGTACAGTTTGCATGTTTTATGGGTGATTTACAAAGAATAACACTGTTTAAAACAACAGGAGCATTTAAATGATGATTTTGCATGTTTTCAAGTCTGTTTACACAAGGACATCTTTATGATGACAGAAAGTGACTGTATAACCTCAGCACTAAACAAGTGGACACACACACGGTGGTCGTGGAAAACGATTAGACCAATCAGACATTTAAACAAAGACACCAGAAAAAGACAATAATCCAAATTCAAGGTACAATCCAGAAAATATGTCATAATAAAGTTATCAAGTAAAACAACGTAGTTAGCATGCCAGGCCACAGGGTGGCGCTGTTGGTCGTTGCCATGTAAACTTGAAACTTTTCTGTAACGAAAATCTACCAGCAGTGTGGTTTCACCTGAAACGCTGTGTAAACGTAGTCTGTAATTCATGCAGATGTGTGTCTGATGTACGTTACACCAGTAGAGGAAGAGAATTCAGCAGCAGAAGAAGAAGAAGGCAGGGTGGATCTTTCCCATCATCAGTCGTAAATCAGTACTAAATCTGCACTTTCCAGGAATCTTCCAGTGCTCCTGCCATTGAACAAGCTGTTTCAGGCGCAGCGTCATAAAATATTTCACTTTGCGCCCGACGGCAACGTCTGAAGCCAAACAGCGAGAGCGGAGGAAGCCAAGGCTCGGCTGGACGCTGGTGACTCGACTGGAAACAGCTCGGACAAACCGTCCCGACGCTCCATGAAATAATCACCACAGTGTGGAATATCAACACTGAAACCAGAGCTGCAGCTTCCTGCTCAGCGGGGCGTTTAATGGCGTTTTGATGTGGCCTCCGATGGATCTCAGACTGCAGAACTCATTATTAAAAACCATCCAGACTTAAAGTGTTCTAGCCGTTAGAAACAGGGTAGATCTGACCACGGTTCCTTTCTTAGAGTGTTATGTTTCCTCTTCGAGGGCCTTTTTACAGGGCAGGGATTTCAAGTGAAAACACAAAACTTTCACTGTGTTTTGGTGAATGCTCACACAACTACGCTGGGATGATGCAAGGTTTTGAAAAATGGACAACAGCGAGACTTTGTGGAAAGACCCAGACTGGTTTCCTTATTGACGGCACAACCAGGAGATGGACAAAACGATGCGTTGTCATTGAAACCTGGTGTAAACAGGACCTAGGAGCGATCCAGGGAGCAGCAGACAGTCATGCCCGCCCACCAGCACTGTACCTGAAATGTGTTATTTGCCTGTTTCCAGTTTGGAGAGATCAGAGGTCAAAGTAAACTCCAAGTTCAGACTTGCTCCAGAAATGCTACAGGGTGTTCGGCGAGCGCAGGTTAAACTGCTTCACCTGCAGGACATTAGTCCGGAGGGTCTGAGAACATGTGGTGCTCAGCTGCTGGCTTCACCTCCGCCTGTTTCACGCCCTCAAACCTGCACAAGCGGAGATTCACACTCAAGACAGACCTTTATTTCACTGTTTCTGGTGGTGATTATCACTCACACTGAAGAGACTGTGTCACGCTGAAGAGTGTAACTGTATATATAGCTGCGATGCTAATGACTTGTGTTTTTTGGAAGTGGTCCTGGAGTTCTCATGTGGTGTCTCTTGGAAATCCTCAGCAGTGGTGCGCTGTAGCTGCGCTCGTTCTTGTACACCATCATCAGTAATGCATGTAGAGAGTGACAGAAGTGGTTGGATAAACCAGGGCAGGAAAAATATCCGCTTCCTTTGGGCCCGAGAGCCGAGTGTCGACAGCTGAAGTCAGCGGCTCTCAGTTCTCATGTGAACGAGAAGCTTTTACTCCTTCAGCGATTTTTGAAGGAGAGCGTCCCCGAGGAGCTTCCAGGTGAAATACACATGCTAAAAAATGATGCCGACGTTTCCAGGTGACCGCGTGTTGATACCTTTAATAACTCATCGTCAGGCAGATTGAACTGGAAGGGCGCAGAATGAAAACGAAGAGTGATACTTCAGCAGCAGAGCAAGCCACTGGTTTAGCATTCTGTTCATTCTGTGCTGCTGTAACACCTCAAGGCTGCGTTTCTAACAGGAGCATGAAGTCATTTTAAAACTAAATACACTTTATTAATCCTGTTGGAGAAATTCCAGATTTCTAAGTCGCTGACAAGGCTCATGGGTGGAAATCGAACCCGTGATCCAGCGTGGAGGCCACCATTGCCCACAGATGAGACAGGTGAATCCACGTCTTTATTTCTTCAGATGAGGTTGGATATGTTGGTTATTAAACCTACTGGAAACCTTACAAGCAACTAATTATAAGAATCTATCCATCTTCCAGTGGGTTTGAATTCCTGGTGCTGCTCTTGGGTTGTTCTTCTTGCTCATACGGCATAAATTCATAACCCAGGGCTCAGATTTCATCCAGGCTAACTGTATCTGAGTCTTATAATGAAGGTGGACTGTTGGAAGGACTTGAATTACTCCAGTAATCGTCTCGGCCCGGGTTTGTCCGATGGATTCTTATCTGTGTGTATCTGCACCTGTTGTTTCTGGGTGACGCTCTCCGTTCGGTTGGGCTACACCGATGGGCCGGCGGCTCTGATTTCCCCCCGGCCGGGGCTCAGGTGAGCCCGGCTCGCCGGCGCGGCCGCACGCTCACAACAGCTGCAGGTCTCAGATGTAAACACTTCATATGAAACTGGAAATGATTCCAGCTGTAAAATCCCCATCAGCAGCATGAAGGCTGGCGATGTGGAACCACATGAGATTTATTTGGATTAGGACGAAGCTGGAATGGCCTTCGGATTCCGTCACAGTAGCACATGGCTGAAATCAAGAGCAACGCTTTTCCATACAAGTTATGGTGTTGAATTTTTGTCTTCAGACACTTTATTTTGACATTTCTGCCTTTAGATCAGAATCACTACAAGTACTTTGTTGTTCAACGATGACAGTAAAGACAAAGGAACTGAGTGCAGGACAGTGCTGGGCGACGCACCAATAATCTCAGCTCCAAGCAGTCAATTGATGGGTTTAACTTTGTGTAAGCAACAACAACACCTTCTGGAAAGTTTTTGAAAAGTTCCACCTTGGGAGCCATTTATAAAATTGCCTTTCATTACAAACAAAGCGAAGTTTGGCGTTTTCACTTGAAAAGGTTGAATCCCTCCCCACAACGTCAGCAGGTCAAGGGTCATCTCTTCTCCGCCCCTGGACCATATCTCGGACTGGAAACGCTCTTCAGGAGATGCAGTTCTCCTCATTCAGGTCTTTCTTCACATGACCTACAGACACAGAATCCAGTTTCGGGACAAATCGTTCTCTAACTCTTCACTGACGGGCGTCGTGATCAATAATCAGGAAGCTTCACTCACCCCGTCTCTCCTTCTGATATTTTGGGCAGTCACAAATCACAGTTCTGGAGTTGAGGAACCTGCCACTCGGCGTGGAGCAGCAGCGAGCGGCGGTCCTCATAGTGGCTCAGGACAGGCGTGGAGCCACCTGAGACTGGCCCGTCCTGTCCCGGGGATTGATGTGAAAGCCAGACAGCATGTGCGGCATTTTTACTGTGAGCTGTTCTTCTGTTGTCTCACTGGAAAAAAAAAAAAAAAAAAAAAAAAAAAAAAAAAAAAAAAAAAACCCTCTCATCCATGAAACAGCGGTCGGAGCTGCCGGGCCGAACAGGAAAGGGGGCTATGGAGGCTATAGCATGACACGTGTAAGCAGATCTCGCTGCATTTGAAGTTTTAAAAGCTTCTGCCTGAAAGATTTAGTATTAAGAAAGGGGAACTGTATACGACACCCTTTGCAGGACCCCCTTATAAATTGGAATCAATTTTTCAAAGGGAAATCATAAAAGACCCCCTTACCTCCCCCCCTCCGGCCGTGCCATGCTGATGGCTCCATTTAAAGAGGGCCCATCCACATTCTTTCTCTGTTACCACTAAGTATATGCCTTCAGTGATGGGGGGGGGGGTTGAACCGGGGTTTGAGAGTTTTAACGACCCAATTTGAGACCGTTTTTACATTACATCAGGATATGTTGTGGTATTGTTTGGGGAAAAAAAAGAAGCTCAGAGGTAAAACTAGGCCGGGGAGAACGACAAAGCCAGTCACTTCCTACCAAGCTGACCCGCTGATGAGAAAAGCAAAGCGCGTGTGACGGCTCCTTAAAGCAGCCCATCTGTTTCAGGAGGATGGTGAAGCACTCCGAGTCCGTCACGCCTGGACTGGAGGGCTTGTAACCAAACGGACGGCTGGAGAGAGGGAGGAGTGGGCTCTCTGGAGGGCCTCCGTCCACTGCCGACCGTCACCAGCATCCGTGGCGTCCCCCGGCAAGGAATAACCTTCCTGAATAGACCATTTAAATGTGTATGGGTTTCGGAGGCCGTCGGTCCTGTCGGATCGGTGGCTAAAAAGCAGACAATGATGGACTGACAGCAGGTGTCACGACTGAAAACCTGGAGAGCCACACTCCATTCCTGCCAGGCGATGGCTCCTGATTCAGGATGTCTGCAGAGCTCGGTCATGTTTGCTGGATTGAAGAATGTTGTGGAAACCAGCTTTTTGAGGTGAAAATGTCCGTTAGGCTAGGATTTCCTCATGTGAGTGTGTTTGGTGGAGGACTGGTGACCTCTGTTAGATCTGAGCTGATAGAAGCTAAAAACCCTCAGGATCTTCTTTTTGATGAAGTAGGTGTTAATCTGACCCTCAAGTCAGCTGTGTGTAGCTGATGATGTTGGTTATTTGTATGTCTGTCAGACTTGATCAATTTTGATTGTGTTTGTGAGTGTTTAATGAGCTCGTTCATGACCTTCAGTGAAGGAACTCGATCAACTCTTCAAACTGATGCATCCATTTGATCTATCTGTGTAGTACTTTATCAGATAGTGTTCAGCGCTGGCTGTTCTCAGACTGAAGCATGATGGTGTTACTTTTGGGTCCATCCAAACCTCCAGGAACTCCTCCGCCCTCCGCCCTCAGCATCTGCTCCGTCCCTCTCTGCCTCGTTCCCACAGGGCTGTGAGGGTTAAATGAGGCAGACGATGAGCTTCACCTCCTGTAAAGTGTGTTAGTGAGGGGACCTGATAGTGCGGCGAGCGGGTGGTCTCTGGAGGGCCGAGGCCTTGTAAAACACCCAGACCTCCCCATCTGCGCGCCGCCCTCCGCAGGTCTGCTCCATGATGACCCACCCAGCTGGAGCTCCAGCTCCCAAAACCCAGTGTGAAGAGAGCGAATTCTGATTTTTTACTGGTCCGTCCTGGATCGGGTTTCCTCAGGTGTGCTCGTTCGCGCTCTGATTTGATGGTGTCTGCAGTCACAGATTGGCGGGAGGCTTTGGGGATCACTCAGTGTGACCCACAGTTTTCAGCACTTTGCTTCAGTCTGAAAGGTTTGTGTTGTTTGGACTTCAGTCCCAACAGAAAACGCTCACGGCGTTTCAGGACTCGGTTTAACAGACAGCCGTGCTCAGTGACGCTGAGAAGTCAGGAAGAGTAAATTAAACGTGTCTGATTTTCATTCTCCATCAACACCCAGTTCAAACAGTCGGCAGGTGTAAAACATCGTGATAAACGCAGATACCTGTGACCCCGTGTGACCCCTCAGCCGGGCCGCGGTGCGACCCGGTGGTGTAGTGTGTCGCTCGGCCTTTGAAGACGCTGTTTGCTTCTCTGTGTGACAGCTGGTCGTCCCAGCAGCCCTGCGGAGGACTTCCTGCTCTCTCTCCCTCCGATCGCCCTCCTCGGGCCGCTGCTAGGTAAACACCGCTCGCCAGACGCACCAAGGCCGACGGGCCACAAATCAGCCCGGAGGGAGCGCTCCGGGTCAGAGGTCAAGAGGGTTAAGACAAGGAATGTGATTACCCTGAAGAGAGCCGCTTTCCATCACCATCTGCAGGGATCACACCACTTCTGGTGAAAAAAACATCGAGATTATAGAGCATCTTCCTCCTCTAACACCCAAATTATGGAGCATCGTTCTCCTCTAACATCCAGATTGTAGAGCATCTTCTTCCCAGTAAATGATCTTGCTTCAGACACCTTTCTGTCTCTTTTTTTCTGATCTTAATCTAATATAATGCCACCACAGGAAAAAAAAATGAAACTATGAAACTTTTTAATAGACTATTAATCTCAGTACAGCAAACCTCTGATAAATTACAGGTGAGGGAGGAGGTGCATCAGATGAGGTTAAAGGATTAATGAGTGACGCAGGCTGCAGAAACCGAACACTTTCAGACAAGACTAATGGAACAAATGAGCAGAACTACTGTAGAACAAATGTCAAGTTTCTCTCTCCTTTGAAACCAGAAAGTCTTGAAACCATCCTACAGTTAGAACAGATCATGCAACGGGCAAAATGCTCTGAAACATTTTATTTGTCAATGCTATGAGAAATAATAATGCAATAACCTAATAATAACCTGCTCTCTTAGAATGCTCTGAAATATTAATCAGAAATCATTCAGCTTTATATTTCCTCCTCATTGTACGACATTCAGCTACCCCTACATGGTCTCCATCGAAAAGATTTCAGGGGAAAACTTTCAGTGTTCTGAGTTTGCTTACAGCCGCTGAAAATGTAACTTTTTGAGAAGGCTCCTATTCCATCTCTGTGGAAACAGGTGTCATCGTGCATGAAGCAACATGCTAACTACATTGTTTTCCGTCGTTTGTTTGTAAAGGGACATCCTTATCAAAACAGGAAACTTTTTTTAAACAAAACGAACGTTTTCACCTGAAACTGTATGGTATCACCTGAAGGTCTGTCCATCAGCGACCGGCGAATGCTTTTACCCTGGAGGAAAGCCAGCTGCTGAAGATGAAGAGAAAACAGGTTTAAAACAATAAAAATAATAAAAAAAAGAAATAGTAAATAAGATCTGAAGAGCAGGGGAAAGCGAGCGAATATTCCCAAACAAGATACATTTCCATCTGACACATGTGTCCCTCCAACCCGACATAAAAGAAAGGTGTAAGTCAATGTGCATGACCTTGCATAAACACTTGCCATAAAAGTTAACACGGAGGATTTGAAGTGGTCGGGAGCCTTGATGTGGCTCCGCTGATGACCTGCCCAGATCCGCTGCTGCTGCCGGCGGAGGCCAGCTGCTCCGACGGCTCCTTCAAATCATCGGCTCGGCAAGAATGACGCGGCCATTTCCGTGCGAGCAGGTTACAATAGGAACAGGAATGCTCGCAAAGCAATAAAGGAAGCGCAACGGGATCTGGAAACTAGATTGGAACATATAAAGTAGTGCATTAATCTCAGCAGGAGGTTTTCCTCCTGGGCTCCAGGGCCGCCGCTGACCTCTTCATCGCTCCGCTTCCAGGTCTCGTGTGCAGGCTTCGCCTTCCAAATCAAAACGGTGTCCGTTTACAAACTCACCATCGGGACAAACGGACTTACGCTACGACACGTTTACTCTTTCAAAACATTGGAAAAAGTGACCTGCACGAGGCTGAGGAGTCGTTTAAATGAAACCACCTGAGTTCTCTGCAGAAGAGCTGCAGCCGTCAGGAACTCTGGAAGAACTTCAAGCTTAAAACATCCAAGCTGGCAGATTCACACAAAACTTGACAATTTGGAGTGAAGCGCAGGCAGATTTCTTTGAAAGACTGTTCAGCCTGTGTTCAAAGAAGAAACTGGAGGAAAATAAAAGTGTTGGAGGACTGTAGAGCTCACTGAAGAAGCTCATCTCTCAGTAATTCAGAGTCCGTTTTCTTTCCGATCATATTTAGGTCCAGTTTGCACAATGAGTTCAAGCAGAAAGGGAAGACGTCTGTTGCGTTTGGGTGTCGGTTTACAAGGCAGTGCTGCTCAGAGTCACTGATAAGACAAGTTTTTGAAATGTTCCGTCTTGTCGGCCGAATCCGTCTCGGTGGAAAAGGCAGGAAAACGCAACTTTTTGAAAACCCTCTAATACTTCTTCTTCTTCTCTCTGGATCCACCAAACAGGATCTTCTAAGAATGGGCCTGTGATTTTCAAGAGATCTGATTGGTCAGGAGGCGGAGCTTCATACTGGCTGATCTCTGCTCTGGAGCATCACCTGCTCCGGAGCAGGTTAGTGGAAGTTACCATGGTGATTTACCCGGTAACACGCTGGATGGAGGACCAGGAATCCCCTCCAGAAGAGGAGAGTTCAGGCCTCTGCTGCTTCCCAACACGGATCAATACATCAGAATCTGACCAGAAATGTCTTTCCGTGACTGGTGGAGCCGCGTCGAGGTGAGTCGGATCCGCGGGGATGAAAATGCGAAAAGGATGTGAGGTGATGTGATCTACTGAACTGATCTTGTTCTCGGATACACAAGCCTCCAAACCCAGAAGAATAAATCAGAGGAGCCTCCCCTCTGCCCTCCCTCTCCACTGCTTTTTTCTTCATCCTCTCTCTTTTCCTTCCAACATCCCACATGTGCCCAATATATCACAGAGACTGTATCACCTTCTCCATTTGCTGATCATCTCCCCGGATCAGCATGTGGAATTCCCATCTCATCCCCTCCGCCTCATCTCCAGGACTCCCAAACGGTACTTTACAAGCCACCAGTTGCTGAGCCTAATGCTTTGCAGCAGCAGAGCTGGTAGCACACATGATATCTTGAATGTAACAATCAAAGAGGCATGCAAGATTTTGGTATTTCCGCTGGCTTACAGATGTGCTGCAGCTTCCAGCTCCAGAAGCTGTAATCCAAGTAAAAGACTCAGACGAGGGAGACAAAGAGGGAGGAGGACAAAAACAAACTTCAAACAAGTGAGCGTCTTATTGTGTCACTTTAACAGATAATGAACATGAACATCCTTCTGTTTCTCTTTCAGGGCCCTTAGCAACCAGCATAGCAACCAGCAGAGCGACTGCAGAGAAAGCTGTCAGAATGCACGTCCAAACGAAAAAACTGCAGATCACATCCACAAGCTGAATGGATGCTATGAAGATAAAGTGTATAACCGTGTCTACAGAAGCATTGTCTAAATTACAATACAGTACCTCCATTCTATAGATTTTATTGTGGTTCTTCCTTTGATCTGTTTCAGAAACCATTTCACAGATTTTGGTGAATTTAAAAATCAAACTGAAGTCATTATTCAATGCAGAGAATTAGTATTTGTAGTCAAATGTAACTATTAAGTTCAACTCACTCCACTCGGGGGGGGGGGGGGGGGGGGGGGGGGGGCACTCCGTCAGTCTTTGATGTGTCCATGACATTATTTACATGGCCACAAGGGGGCGCTTGACGTCAAAATGAACCCCATGGTCATAATTCGAGGCATTATTAACAAACACTGTGGTTGTTTTCTTGGGGAGGACAGTCTGGAAAAAGCACAAAGAAGTGCTGATACAAGCTGCAGACACATCGGTCCGTGTGCCGATCACTCAGTTCAGTCGATCAGCTGATCAGCAGCTGGTTCTGCTGTCATCCGGATCAATATCCTCCCTAATCGTTCCTTCCGCAGCCTCCACGACGCTACATAATCCGGCAGTCCCAGAGATAGATAAAACTATTCTGAGAGGATGGTGGTGATATCCGTGGTCCCCTCCTGCACCCCCTGCTGCGTGCTGCAGAATAAGTTGGATTTGAGGAAAGGATGACGTAATGTGTGATGTGACGTCATGTTGACCGACATCCTGGTGTGGATTCATTGGAACCTTCTCCTGTTTAAGCATCACGGCGTTGGATGAACACCAAAACAGCTTGTGTGGATTGTTTCAACTGGACCTTTGGTTTGGACAAATGAATGAAATCCGATGGCGAATGTGATCTGTAGAAGACATGCTGCACAGATTATATTCCACACAAGTTTTCAGATATTTTATGTTAGCAATCATGGGTTGCACTGAAGCAAAAGGTTTTTTTCCCCCATGAATTATTAAGAAAATGAAAAGTTAAATTACCACTCAGCCATATTAACTGAAAAACAAACACTGAAGAACAAAACCCACTGAATTCATGTCAACATTTTATTTGATTTATTTGAAATTTTCCATTTTTGTGACACAAAAAAAAAAACCAAACACTGCTGAAGGTGGATCTCGTCCTCATGTGGACCGACAAATCAGTCTATTGACTAAAACTATTTTCACATGTTCCAAACAAATATGGCTGCTAACCTGTGTGAGTCCTCATGTGGACTGACAAATTATTCTTTAAACTGAAGCTTTTTCCACATGTTTCACAAGAGTACGGCTTCTCGCCTGTGAATCTTCATGTGGCGCGACAAATTGCCCTGCACACTGAAACTTTTCCCACATGTTCCACAAGAATACGGTTTCTCACCTGTGTGAGTCCTAATGTGGCGCGACAAAATACACTGTTGACTGAAGCTTTTTCCACATGTTTCACAAGAGTACGGCTTCTCACCTGTGTGAGTTCTCATGTGGAACGACAAATGACCCTGTTGACTGAAGCTTTTTCCACATGTTTCACAAGAATACGGCTTCTCACCTGTGTGAGTCCTCATGTGGAGCGACAAATGACCCTGTTGACTGAAGCTTTTTCCACATGTTTCACAAGAATGCGGCTTCTCACCTGTGTGAGTTCTCATGTGGACCAACAAATTGCCCCGCTCACTGAAACTTTTCCCACATGTCCCACAAGAATATGGCTTCTCACCTGTGCGTATCCTCATGTGGACTGACAGAGAACTCTGTCGACTGAAGCTTCTTCCACATGTATCACACGTTTTCCTCTTATCAGTAACTGTTCTTACCTTCTGACATAGTTTTGTTTTTTTACGGACAGGTTCACCACATGTTTCCTCACATTCAGCCTGCTTCTCTGAAACTGGAAAGTCAATCAGTTTGTTCTCATGGTGGACTTCAGAGTCCTGAGACAGGAGCTGCTCAGTGTCTGGTTTTTCTTCTGGTTGACTCAGGTCACTCTGCTCTTCAACAGAAGGACCCTTCAAGGTTTCACTTTTAAACGTCACAACAGGCCGAGCTCCCGTCTGGCTGGTACCGGGATCCCCGTGCTCCTCCATCTCTGGAGGCCCTGGTCCTGGTAACTGAAGAAGCCCTGGCTCGTCTTTTATCTGTGGGGGTCCTGGTTCCTCCGGTTCCTCTTTAACTTGTGGAGGTTCTGGTTCGTCCTGTTCTGGGCAGTAGTTTGTTTCCTGCTCCTCTCTACAGTCACGGTGCTGTTGGAGCTCTGCAGGGACAAAAAAGGACAAGATAAAAGATGACTTCATTGCTTGTACAGTTCAAGCTAAAAAAAAACTGGCACTGAGGTGGTTAAACTGAAAACGTTAATTCAAATTTCAAAAACAGCATAAAGTCGTCATATTATTGCTGGATGAGCACCTTTAGTGGCTGAGCGAGTCATTTCATGGATGAACTTCTTCTGGGTGGTGTATTCACTCACCTTCTCTCATTTTCTCACAACATTCAGTTTCAACTGTTTAAGTTCCATCAAGCACCTCTGCAGCTGGATGAAGGAAGCAGCGCGATATTGGAAAACACTTGACATTGAGATTTTATTTCTCATCCTGATATATATACACACTGCCTCGTGGAGAGTGGGAGCCCATCGTCTTCAAGGAAGAAATGTGGCCGGAAGAAAATCCTGAATGGTGGAACAGTGGAACTCGAGGCCACGTTTAAAAATGAAAGCAAGAGCATTTCCACAAACACAATGCCAAAGAACCTCAAGGGATAAGGACTGAACAGCTGGCCTTGAGAAGACCAGTAATCAGTGAGGCTCACCAGAAACAAAGGCTTCAGTTTGCTGGGGAGCATAAGGATTGGACTCTGGAGCAATGGAAGGGGGTCATGTGGTCAGAGGAGTCCAGACTCACCCTGTTCCAGAGTGATGGGCGCATCAGGGGAAGAAGAGAGGCAGGTGAAGTGATGCACTCATCATCGTGCCGACTGTACAAGCCTGTGGGGCAGAGCCATGATCTGGGGTTGCTGCTGTCGGTCAGCTCGAAGTTCAGAGGTCAGCTGACTGCCTGAATATACTGAATGACCAGGTCATTCCATCAATGGATGTCTTCTTCCCCGACGGCTCCGCCATCTTCCAAAATGACAATGCCAGGATTCATCCAGCTCAAATTGTGAAAGAGTGTGTCAGAGAGCATGAGACATCATTTTCACACATGGATTGGAACCACAGAGTCCAGACCTTAACCACACATCGCAGGCCAGTGAAAACTGTTTACACTCATTGTATTCTTGTTTAAAGTCATTAGAGATAAATGTTAAAGACATTTAGTGTTTTACTTTCATGTTACACAGTCAATGCACATTGTTAAAGCTCTGGCTTATATTCCCTTGAGGAAAAAGGACATGCTGTGTTTCCGAAAGTGGAATACGGTGCTGGGATTAAAATTCCACACCAGACGGAGCGCTGTGTGGTGTAGTTGAAGTAGAAAGTGGGGAAGCAGAGTGAAAGTATTTGGAGTTACCAATCTGCTAAATGAAGGTGAGTAAAATATTAAAAACATAACACACACAGCTCCTGCTTCCTCTGTGGTGGATAAAGCAAACAGCCGTAACGTTGGAGATCCTCCAGCAGTCACACTCGTTGTTCATTCACACTTTAACATACCGATTCTGTGCAACTTGATTTCCGGTTTGAAGATGGCTTCCAGCAGTCCATGTCGGGAATCAATCTTCTCTTGATACTGGATAATAAGATGTTCAAACAGGTTGAAGATTTCCACAGCAGCAGCAGTTAGTCTGTGGGTGGTGACATCTCTCGCAGACTGGTGGGAATCGTCACTTCCAGCATCAGTAGCACTAATCTCAACAAGATCTTCCTCCTCTTTAATGTGTGGAGCGTCATGCTCTTCCTGCTTCACACTTGAACTCGTCTTCTGGGTACTAACATGTTGCTGTGGACTCTCTGGAGGGAAACAAGACAAAGACCCTGATGAGATGGATGTGAATGTTTCACAGTGAGGCAGGGATGAGACAGGACAGGCTACATTGAAAATAGAGACATTTAAAAACAAATCAAACTGCTCCTTTATATAAACCTGACAGCAGCTGTGAGGTTTAAAGAATAAACGAGGAAGCTATCTGTCTAGCAATGGAACACACACACACACACACACACACACGCACAGTCTTGTATTTCTATCCTTGTGGGGACCGTCCATTGACTCCCATTCATGTCTAGTCCCTAACCCTGACCCTTACCCTAACCCTAACCCACACCACAACAAAGCCTAACCCTAAAGAAATGTTTTTGCACTTTTACTTTTTTCAGTAACAACAACATGGTCAAGAAAACACTGTTTCTCCTACTTAGGACCGGAAAAAGGTCCCCACAAGGCACGTCGTTCCACGTTTTGCTATCCTTGTGGGGACATTTGGCCCCAACAAGGATAGAAATACGAGAACACACACACACACACACACACACACACACACACACACACACACACACAACATAAAATGCCCAGTTAAAGGACGTAGCAGCATTTTGAAGCTCTTTTCTGGGGACAACGTGCAAGGTAAGCCACAACATAATGTGTATCAGAAAAACATTTCTTAAATCTTTGTCATTAAACAAATTAAAGCACCAGATAACAACTCATAACTGACAGTGTGTCAGTTGTGAGAAAACAGCGGATTGGCTCTACATTAATGAGACTGATGTCGCTATATTCACGTGACGTTCCTTGGGGAGCAGGTCTTTACAACGGCTCTTTCAAATGAACTTTGCTCCCTTCAAAGAGCCAGAAACTCCAGCTCTACTTCAAAAGAAAAGGAACGAGCCTCCAGCAGTCAGAATCAGTATTCATCCACACTTTAACATACCTGTTCTGGAGAACGGGATTGGAAGTTCTCCTGCGATTTCCAGTAGTCGGTCCTGAAAATTTATCTCCTTCTCGTATTGGCTGACCGTTTGTTGAAACGCGGTGAAGATTTCTCCAGCAGCAGCAGTTAGTCGCTGCTGAATAAAGTCTTTCAAAGCCTCAACTGAAGTCATTGTTGCTGCAGGAGATTAAATGTTTCCTCCGGGAGACAGAAACACCTTGTAGTGAATTTCAACGACTTCACTTCGGCGCCAATGTTTCTTCTTCTCTCTCTTTTAGGGAGCGTCACAAACAGCGGTCGGCGTTATACTGACACCTTCAGGACACAGCGGGAACTGCAGCTTATAGGCCCTTTGCCTCGTAAACCAAATCCACCCAGCTCCCAGCTGGTTTACGAGGCTACCTCATATTTGCTGAAGCCATCGACATTACAATGTACAATATAGAGAGTGTGTGTGTATATATATATATATATATGTATGTGTGTATATATATATATATATATATATATATATATATATATATATATATATATATATGTATATATATATATATATATATATATACACACATACATATATATATATATATACATATAATACATAATGTATAAACAGATTATAATACGTCTATGGTGTTTATGCGTCTTCTTCTTCTTCTTCTTCTTCTTCTTCTTCTTCTTCTTCTTCTTCTTCTTCTTTGGGTCAGACAGACGGTACCAGCTGTGAAGGTGCATTCTGCCACCTTCTGCACTGGAGTGTGACCCAAAGTTTACGACATCCCCTGAAATTCTGTTTCTGATGCCCATCTCTTTCAGATACTTGAGTTGATTGTTGCTCTCGTCGGTTAGTCCCCATGAACTCTCCTCTGTGGAGGCAAGGCATTGTGCTCTTGGAGTTTCCACTGGTTGAAGAATCTCATCTTGATATGTGCATAGAGAGTGGCAACTAGGGTTGGGCGACAAAAAAAAAATGTATCCCGAATATTTCTGGCATTGATCCCAATAATGATAAATGTTGCGCAAAAAAAATTACTAATTAAACTCCATCTTTTGGACTGTTATTCCGTCACCACCTCAGTCTTTGGAGCCACAAAAACACTGCTATAGAATAACACCAAATACTACTCTACTATAACAATTAAAGCAGAACTTAGTGCTTTAAAGGAGAACTATGCAACTATGCAAGATTTGCTTCAGCGCTCCCCCTACTGGTCTCCTGTGAAAGCTCACTGTCGTAAACGTTCTCCGCATCACCCCCCCGGCCAACCCTCGCCCCGCGTGCAGAGCGCGTCCCACTCCCGTTTCCTTTATTTCCGCTCGTCAAAGGTTTTTTTCTGTCTTTTTGGTTCTGCCATCTGTGAGCACCTAAGGGTGGCGTTGTTAACGCTAGCAAGTGTTTCATGTTTGTTTTACGCGCTTTTATACTTGTACTCCCATATGAGTGCCGTAAAGCAGGTTTGTTCTTGCGAGATGTAGTCGGGTCGGATCCTCTGAAAGTTGCAAGTGCTGTTTTCAGGACACAGACCCCGGGGGGAGTGGAGGGACCGGCGAATCACTGTGACAAGTCTTTGTTTACCCCCACAGGGATTTTGAAAAACATTTATTGAGGTAAAAAAGTTGCATAATTCTGCTTTAAGTTTGTTTCATGAGTACACCAGTAGCTACTGCAAAACTGTAATGACTCAGATCAAACAAGTTTGAAATGTGAGAACAGATTTTCAATTTCAATTTCAATTTCAATTCAGTTCAATTCAGGATTTTATTTATGGAGTGCCAAATACAACATATTCGTTTCTCGACACTTTTACAGAGCAGACCCAACAGATCTACATGAGCAAGCATAAGCGACTGTGGAAAGGAAACTCCCTTTTAACAGGAAGAAACCTTTGCAGAACCAGGCTTTGAGGAGGAGGCTTTCTGTTATTCCGGTCGGGGTGAGGGGACAGAAAGAGAAGGAGAGGACAGACAGTTCTCGTATCTACATACATTTCATATATAAACAGAGAGTACATATTCTACAAGAGGAACAATCATCAATGACACGTGGTAATAGAATGAAATTACATTGAAACGAGAGAAAGGAGCAGAATTGGGAGCCGGTTCCACATGGTAGGAGCCCGGGGTTAAGTAAACGCTTGCACCCACTGGGTCCAGGTTACCTCAATTAATCAATGGATCCCCTGTTAGATTGATGCCAAATTAGAACTGAGCCACTGAGTCCAGGTTGTCTCATTAGATCAATGCATCAGCCGCGATTGATGTTCAGTATGTGATCCCTCAATCATGGCTCTAGTCCACCTAAGAGACAGCCTCTTTGTCCACGGTTTTGGTGTTCTGACTTTTTAGTCTCCTATAGTGGAATCGACCATCGATCCCAGAAAGAGAGAGGGGGAGAGATCATTTTATTTCCATTGAAGTGGACACAGGTTCACAGATTTATACAATAAATCAACAAGTCATTTTCCCAACATCACCTTACAGAACAGTTACATAACAGTTCCTGAGACACACACACACACACACACACACACACACACACACACACACACACACACACACACACACACACACCAAATAGCATCGGCAGTCGAAAAAACACACACACAGCAACACTGCGGCTTCCGTAGCTCCCGCTTACATCACACTACCACCGAGACATGTAGACACAGATATCTAGATGTAGGTGTCTAGATACACGTGCACGCCAATAGTAAATTCAAATCGTACTATTGGCCATGCCTCTTGATGAAACCATCTCAGGGATGTGTTGTCTGGTCAAAAGTAGGCTTTGAGGATCTGTTTAACTTTGACAGGGCACACAAAAGGCGTGAAAGCTAATAGAATTTACATACAAATAAACAGACCCATGTTACAATGTAGGCAGAAAATGAGCTTCCCCTCCTTGGAAGACCAGCAGCTGCCACTGCCTCAGACAGGTCCAACTGGCGTGTTGTTCTGCATCAAACCATCAAAAGTGTCGAAGAGAAAAGAAGAACTGATTATCTGTCTGCTCACGATCGCCGTCACACTGTTCTAAGTGCCAGTGATGTCACCTGTGGCAAATGTGGGCGACCATGTAGATCAAGAGCCGGTCTGATGGCTCACCGACATGCATGCAAGAGATAACAAACAACACTAATCATTCAAAACACCTCTCCACCTCACTTGTCCTCATCGAAATTGATGGACTGCTGAGGATGACATAGACAAAGTCGTTTTTTTTTTTCCAAAAATACAGACGTTCAAACATTTTTTTTAATTGTTTCAGCACTTCATTACTTTTGAAAGACCAACATATAAAACAATAGTTTCAGATCACATTGAAACATAACATTTGAATTTTGCCCTGATTCTTTTCTGGGCTAATCTAGCGTAATCTGGCATTTCTGACACGCTTTTACCTCCAGTTTGACTGTGGGGTCAGACTGACCCAAACAGTATCTCTGTGATATAAACAAGCAGGGGGTGGTTGCAAATATGTGAAATCACCCATTTTCATTTCATATGTTGATTACACTAATTAAGACAAGTAGAAGAAGTTTCATACTGAAAAAATAATTCAAAATTTTTTTGTAGATGTTCAAACTTTAAAACGGGTCAGTTTGACTCGTAACATAATAGGAGGGTTAAAGAGATCATGTGAAGTCAGGCTGTAGCACGTCTTTCAAAACTATTATGGTTACTGTCTTCAGCATATTTCAATTCAGAAATTCTAAGACATCAAGCAGTCTGCATTGATCAGCAGTTTAGCCAGAAAGGTGGAAAATAAATCCAAAACAAAACAAACAGAATGAGGTAAGGTAAGGCTGATGGAAAGCAGACAGAAGCAGCTGTGGTTCAGTCCGCCCCGTTCACACGGCAACGTTTCACCTGAAAACACATCGTTTCAGAAGGAGGACAAAATGTTCCCCACAAGGTGCATAAGGCCCCGACCTCACCTTCGCCCCCTGGTGACTGGCTTGCCAGTGGGACCTTCAAATGATGCTGAACCTGCATTTAAAGTGTTCATTTCACCATGATCATGTGAATTCAATCATGTCAGCTGATAAACAGGCCCTAAGATTCCAGCCTGGACTCATTTCTGCTCACATCAAGTAGTGAAGATTATTAATAAACTTGGGCTCATGTAAAGTTGGTCTGACCCTTTCTGAGGCAGCCTGGTTCTGGATCCACACACATGACTTCAATTCTAGACATGCTATTCCCTCTGTCCTGATCTCTTTCAGATGCACAGACAGTATCTGGACGGTGTGCTGCTGAACAGAGGGTTCTCATTATTGTCTTCAGCACAAATTTCAGTGAAAGAAACAATCTTGAGAACAATTTGACATCAGTACCATGCTGTACATGTCAGAAATTCTCCCCCACGTTGACTTCCTCCTCTGGACCTGGAAGACATTTTCTGACAATCTTACAGCATAAAGCTCTAAAACAAACAGCTTGTTTCCAGGCTCCACTTTCTCAGTCTCCAATAAACTACAGGTTGAAATGAGATCTGATAAGTTCCAGTTCCACTCGTCATAGCGGCAAATGACGTCCGCAAGACGGAAGCATCATCACGCTGTGGGGCTACTCACAAGTAAAAAGTATATTTTAAATATTTTTAATCAACAAATCCATTGTGTGATATCTATTTATCAACTGGTTGATGATTTTGGCAAAAACAGTGTTTTTCAGATAGAGCTTTGCTAAAAAAAAAAAAAATGAAATATTTATCAATTGCGAGAGTCATACAAGGTTAATGTATTTGATAAAAATAAAAACGCAGTGTTTTTATTGTTTTTAATTTGTTTTTTGAATGATTTTTTGGGGGGTGGATTTTCTACTCTAAATTCCAAAATTTTTGACAATTTTATTTTGACTTTCCAATGTTATATTGGCATAAAATTATACATTCCCTTACATCTTTTGGGAAAAAAACTAAATCTGGAGGTTTTATTCTCAAAATTGCTCTATAAAGAGTTGAAATTGACCCAAAATGGATGCTGATTCTTCCCACGGGTAAAAAATGTTATGTTTGGCTTTCTCCTCCCAGACCTTTTTATTTAGGGTGAAACCATTTGCAGAAATGTTTCTGGAAATTTCTCCCAGATTTCAAGAAAAGTTGTTATTTGTTACAACCTGGATCTCCTTTTTCTGCTTCTGGTCATCACACAGACCTGTTATGATGACATTTGTCTCTCCAGGAAAACTGCTGAGCCGTGGAGACTTCACAGGACGGTTCCATGAGGGCGAGAAGTGATACGAGCCACGGTAAACAAACCCGCCGCCCATTATCCAGACTGCTCAGGCGTTTTCCACTGCCGGGACGTTCTCAAGCAGCACAGTCCTGCTCACCATCGTCTGAAGACAGATGACACAGGAATATATGTAAACAGTTTGTTTACAAGGAAACAACCCGACCAACAGCTCTGCAGGGTGGAGGAACCATCATGCTGTGGGGCTGCTTTGCTACATCTGATCTTTCTTCTGAATCCTTGGTTTCTGCTTCCTTTCATCACCATTTTGAAGAAATAGTGGCAAAAAAACAGTGAGACTGATGAGTGAGGTAGAGCAGGTAGAAGTTGTTTTTCCTCCTTTGAAGAGGATTTCAGTCATGAAAGCAACGCAGCAGAGAAGCTAATAAATCCCTCTGCTTAGAGATCCCAGGTCTGAGCAGGAAACCTGGAGGTCACTCTGACTGGCCGCCAGCCCTGACAGGTAAATATGCTTCAACATGAAGAGATCTTAGATCAACAAACCTCAGCTTGGACACATCCTGTTGGCTTGTTTTGATCCTACTACTTCAAATGAAACAGACCAAAAGCTTTTCCAAACATCCAAGGTTCTTGGAAGTATAATAATAAATCAAATAAAAGAAAAGTGAAGGCTGTCAACACTTCTGGGTTACATGAGACGAAAAAGTTCAGGTTGCTCTTTTCAGGGTCGCCAGCTCTGGATGGAGAACCGCAGCTCTTTCTCAGATGGTTTGATAAAATATAGATTTAAATAAAGGATAAACTCTGCTTTCTTCTGAATCTGTACCGTGCCTAAATTAGTCTTCTTATTCTACTAGACATCCGATACTAGTAGTATCAGTTTTGGGGCATCCCAACAGAAAACCCAGAAACGCTCAGGGACAACATGTAAACCAAACTGAATCAGATCTGAAATCCGGGCTAACGAGGTGGTGCTTTCCCCCGGCCGACATGTGAGACGAACCCAGCGCCGTGGAGCCGGCGGCACGGCGGCGGCGAGGAGGCGGAGCTCTCTTTATGGAGTGCTAATGGGAGCAGGAAGCGCAAATATCTGGGTTCTCTCCCAGCGGCTCGTGTTTCCCTTCGCTCTGAAGACCAAAGCCCGGCGCCTCTCGTGTTTCTGACCCCGGCAGACCTCGTTCTGTGGTCCTCAGCTTCTCCGGCGAAGCCATGCTGTGGTTGGCCTTGGGGTATCGGGGTATTGGGGGGCATCAGCGCTGAGTTTCTCGCGAGAACACAGGAGATGTTCTTATATTTAGGGACAAACAGAAGGTGACGGCGAGAATTTCCCATCAGTGAGACTCAGTCCAGGACATCAACATTTGTTTTGCAGCGGGGAATAATGGGCGAGGCTGTGTGATTATATCAAACACCATGTGTCACATTAGAAGAGGTAACGATGCTGAACCTGTCGCCGAGAACTCTATTTCCAAAGCAGCCTTATCTCCAAAGGAGGCAAAAGATGACATTTTAAAAGAAGACCTGCAGTAATCTAGATGATGGTGACTGAGGCTGTGGGAATAAACAGTCAGGTAGAGCAACTTTCAAGTTTCTGTCCAG
Source organism: Salarias fasciatus (assembly GCF_902148845.1). Taxonomy (NCBI): domain Eukaryota; kingdom Metazoa; phylum Chordata; class Actinopteri; order Blenniiformes; family Blenniidae; genus Salarias; species Salarias fasciatus. Next base: position 25,577,869 of record NC_043756.1, read on the forward strand.
GAGACCAAGTTAGCTCAGGATCGCTGAGATGCTCCTGGTTCAGCTGAGAGTTTAGTGGAGCTGTCAAAGAACTGGAACAGGACACGAACGCTTCTGAAAATGCTAACGGCTAAAGCCAGGACTCAGACATGTGGCTGAATCTGCCCAGTGGAGGAACCAGTCCAGACCAGGAGACAGTCAATGAAATCCTCATAACTGTTGCTCCTCATGATGTTCCCACCATTTCAAGAAGAGCGGAATTGTTGACTCAATGTCTGAACACAAAAATGAATAATCTGCTCTCACTTTCTTTGTCCATCCCAGCTAATGTTCCATTGGGACTGTAGGTGGCCTCTGAGCTGAGAGAGTTAATATGTTTTGACCAGCGTTGAGAGAGATGGTCGTCAGAGCGGAGAAACACTGAGGTTAACCTGCAGCAGGAGTCTCCAGACTCTCCTACAGCAGCTACACAGAAATCCCATCTCACTCTCTTTATTGGTCAATAAAGTATGAATGGGTACAAAAATCTTTATGATTGAGAGCTTTGGCCCAGCAGGACGTTTGTTCTCACCCAGAACTAATCAGAGGAGGCCAGAGAGCCGTTTATGAAGTGGGGGACTTGTCTTTAAGATGCATTTAAACATTTTACTGACATCAGGTTCAAAAGACCACCTGATAGAAATTAGCTATAAATGAATTTTTTTTTTTCATTTGACTTGAAGAAGAAATGCTGACAGGCTCTGATGTGGATCCACATGATTCTTCGACTCCAGAAGACTCTCAACAGGAGCTTGACTATGGAAATGAGCAAATCATGGAGGGTCCCACCCTCAGAGCTCAACATTTTAGGGAAATTAGCACAAACTAAACAGCTTTCAGCCACATTTCCTCCAGAGCGTCATGGCCTGGCACGTTCTTATTGTGAGACCTCTAAATGGGCCTCGTTTTCAAAATGCTGCCATGTAATCAAAACTATTCTGAAATGATGCACTTTTCCCTTGAACTCAGAAAAAAAACTTTTTCAATTCCTCTCATGTTGCTGTTGTTTTAGCTTCTTCAACGCATCATCTCCGACACGTTAAGCTAATGTTCAGAGCAGAGGCAGAACTTCGGCGGTCGTCACTTTCACTGGAGAACAAAGACCTGCGTTTCAACGTCGGAGCCCGTGCTTCCGCACATGCTGGAACCATTCCTGTTGACTGAGCGTCGCATCAAAGCAGCACTGACAGTCCTCATATAACTCAGTCCTGAGCTGCAGGAAAGTAAAACAGCTCTGCGGCTGGAGAGCGAGAACGACGCAACCTGGTCAAGTGTAACTGAGACGGCCATGTCTGGTAACCCCCAGGTGCAATGGAGGCGTTAAATGATGTGAGGAAATAAGCAATAACCAGGGAGTGTGTGTGTGTGTGTGTGTGTGTGTGTGTGTGTGTGTGTGTGTGTGTGTGTGTGTGTGTCCCTCTCAGTGGATTTGAACAGCTGGAAACAGCGAGCACTCTGACAGCAGTGCTGCAAAAGCCTGCTCCACATGCAGAGTCTTTCTTCTTGCTTACATCTCACATCTGATCATGAGGTGAAGGTGGGGTTTTGCTGTGGTGGCAGAGGTTCACAGACCCTGTCTGTCCCTCAGGTGCCTGAAAGAAGGTCTCTGAGCCAGAGATGCTGCTGCGAGGCGTTTTCTCAGCTGGCCCACCATGACTTTTATTTGGAGTCTTTATTGTTACATTTTTTGGAATCTTTGCTTTTATTTTAGTTCCACAGATTTTCATTTGGGACAGATCATCTTCCACCTCCTAAATATGGAATAATCCATGTTTGAGAACCTTCTTCAAACAGATCTAACTCCATGTTTTGGATCATAGAAAATCTGTAAAATTTTCAAAAATGTCCAAGAAAGCCTCCACCACCATCGTGGTTGGCTTTCGAGAGCTGGACTGAGGATGTTGAGCGCTGTTGTCATGTAAACAGACCCAGAACACAATAAAAGGTTTGCATTTTCACTCCAGAACTTTGTTCTCCTCCTCCAGCAGAGCAGTAAATGATCATCATGTCCAATATATGAAAATGCCACATAAGCTGGAAGAAAAGGATTTCCTTCATATAAGTGGCCTCATGTGTTTTTTGTTTTGGCAACGTATTCTTAAAAAATCCATATTTATGATCATGTCGTATTAGAATCCTTTTAATAAGTTTAAAAAAAACCCTGTCTGACTGACAGTGTGGAGGCTGACAGGTCCGCTGATGCTTTCACTCGATACCGGTGGAACCGGGAAGTCCTCTGAAGCCTCGACTTCATGTTCTCACACGGTTCTCCCCGGCGGAGACGGACCTGACGGACTGCCGCGCCTAATGATGCCGAAACAAGTGAAGCGAGTCTGGGAAGGGAAGGCGTCTGGGCGCTGGGACGGGAATCAGCCTGGTCCGTCTAATAACTGATGGGTGTAAAGTTACGGCACGTCGGTGGACCGTGACGGAGGGCGGCGGGGGAAACACAACTGCAGTTACTGAGTTCAGAGGACATTTCAAGACTCTTCAAAACCACAAACCAAACATGTGATTCAGGGCCCATTCACAAAATGCTTCAAGAGGAAATTCATCAGTTTTGCTTTTTCATTTCCGAAAAGTTCCACATTCACATGGAAATGATTTGGAAACGACACACAGAAACAGCAGAAACACTGAAAGAGCTGTGGTTAGCATGCCAAGCCAGAAGGTGGTGCTGTGATGTTTTTTTTTTTTCTGCAGCACTTACAGAAAGTCTCTTTTTCAATAAAATAAGAACCAAAAAAACCCTAAATAATGAAATGGCAAGGAGAGAAAAAAATATTTTAAACTGATTTAATGCGACTGAAATCAATAAAAGCTATGTAATCAAGTCAAATACTGAGTAGTTAGCTGTTTAACCTAAACATAACTGTTAAAAACCTATCTGTTCATGTTCTTTCTCAGGATGTGTTTAGCATTTCTGCTGTTAGCATTGTTAATCAGACAGCAGGAAGATGTCCCGTCAGCAGGAAATACGACCTTTAAAACTCACTAATGTTGATTTTTGATTTCCAAACCAAGATAATCCAAAAAATAGTCACTTCACTATAAAATAATGATATTTTAACATGAGAGTTCGACCCATGTTGCATCTGAAGCATCAATACTTTGATGGGGTTTTTGCATTTGCTTCTTTGTTTCCAAGTTCTAAACGTCTCCTTTAAACTCCAGTTTCCAAACTTCTGGATTCATGCAGTGAAAATGTTCCTGTAGGAGGACCAACAATCATGGCAGTGGAACCAGACCTCAGCAGGAAACCAAGAAGCCCTCCTCTCTAAAGAAAAACCCATGCCAGCTCCGCCTGGCGACACTTCCTCTCCTTCAACCCACTGTCCCGCAGAATGATCACTTCGGTGAAAACCGTCCCAGAAATGGAGCCGAGAGTTTGGAACATGACCCCGATTCTGCAGAAGTACAGTGAGATGAGCTAATAGCAGTGAGAGCTTGAGAGGAGGAGCCATGGCAACAGATTAACTCAACATGAGGACGTCTTTATGAGCCATGATCTCATTCTGTAGGAAATACGGTTACAAACTGGCAGAAGCATTTACATCGGAAATAAAACATGAGATTAGCACAAATCGTTTCATCCGAATTCAAAGCAGAGGAAGAATCCCACCATGGTTTCTGGGAGGTTCTGATACGTGTTAAAGCCTCAATAGATCTGGATGCATTGGACGGGATTGTTGTATGAGTTTTATGAGGCTGTGAAATGTTACCATGGCGGTGTTTTTAATCCTCATGTACAAGCATTACGTGAGGAAAAGACCCGCCTGCACGCTCTGGGAATCGCTCTTTTAAACTGTTAACTGTGAGCAAACGTCACTAAAAACTTGAGTGAATGGATGACTGTCTGAACAGAGTCGTACAACCTGAGCGCTAAAGCTAGCAAGCTGATGGGGAGCTGAAAGCTCTGGATTCAACACTCAAACACACAAAAGGAGTCTTTATGAGGCCAGAGGTCTTTATGCGAGTCTAACGTCCAGGTTTCCTCCATTTTTCTTTTTAATAAATGGATATCGGTCATTAAATGAATCAAATATTCATGCTTTAAAAAAAGAGCTCATTCATTGCACCATTGCTTTAGCAAACATCTTTTTCACATATAGATCCACACATCAGTACAAACATAAATAAATCCATGATATTTTATATTTATGTGTCTCATAACCGTTCTCTGATTAACTCGCCATGACTTGAAGACAAACTAAACCCTCATCAAGATGCTGAATCTGAATGTCTCTTCATATTTCTCCCCACGTGAAACTTGTGTGGATGAATCCGAAAGTGTAATCTTCACTTTCCTGCCCGCCGCAGCTGGAAATAAAACAACACAGGAAGCAGTGAAGAGGTGAAGGTCGTCCGTGACACACGGCTTTCTTCTCCACCCGACGGTCGCAGGAGGACGCCTGCTAAACAGATAAAGCCTGCCGTCCTGGAGCTTCTGTTACACTGAGACCCCCCTCCAGCGAGACACACACACACACACACACACACACACACACACACACACACACACACACACACACACACACACACTGTTTGTTTGCTTACACAGCTTTCAGGAGGCGGGGCTCGGCCCCTCCAGGTCACTGAGCCCGCCACACCTGTCTCAGTCAACACTAAGTGGAACAAAGTCTGCTGCTTTGTTTTTAAGGACAACACACACACGCACATGCACACACACACACTGAACCTGTCTGCTTTCGTGCAGTATTTATGGTGAGATGAGGTGGGTTGACACAAGGGAACCCGACACCAAATTTACAGCCGATCGGCGTGCGGTGATGAAGTGAGCCATTTGGTGGAGACGCTCTGTTTGTCCGGGACGGCCTTTGTTCTCCGGAGGCCTTGAGGATCCATCATGAGCCGCAGGCAGCAGTTAAAGTCATATTCATCACACTCTCCTTGCTTCGTATCAAACACTTTTAACAAGCAAAGCTCAACTCAAAAAGTTTACAGTTTATGTTTGATTAAATGAGCCATGAAGTTAACAAGTGGCTGGTTTGTAAAACCAATCTGGACCACAAGGGGGTGTCCTGAGTCTAGTCTTTCTCCAAACTGAACTGAAATGAAGACGTTTGACATTATAATAAATATTGTCTCGTTGGATGTCTTCGAAAGACTCATTGCTCATACTTGGTTGGGAATATTGACAGTGAACATGTGGTTAGAGAGCAGCGCTGTGGTTTGCTTGTATTCAGTAAATGAATTCAGATTTCACAATACTTGTGTTATCGCAGCAGGTTTTCTTCCTCATTTCCTGCACTTCTTCACCGATGAAACCAAAGCTTATTCAGCTCAAAAGCAGCTCATTTGAGAATTTTGTACATATATGTGTGCACATTTTATCAAGAAGCTCACTGCTACCAGTGTAAATTAAACAGCTGACCTATAAAAACAAAAGAAACTTATGAAGCTCACAAAAACCTATAGAATTTGAGAATTTTGTATTTTGACCTCAACATTTCATGAACAAACCTAAATTTACAGGTTTTTGAGTGTAATTTAAGCAGTTTTTATACATTTCCTAAAATTTTTTACAAATTAAAAATGAGCGTTTTAGACCCAATACTTGCAAATACTACAAGTATTTGGGAATATTCTGCTTTAGTTGGACATTTTATTCATTACGTTGCTTTTATTGGTTTTTAATTCAATTTAAACCATTTTTATCTACATTTCCAGCACATTTTTATTTCATTTAATTAAAAGAATGATGAGAAATAGTTCACAGCGCTCATCGAACATTTGGAGGGAGCTCTGAACCATGAGCTGAATGAAATGTGTTATAGAACGATGAAGAATCAGTTGTGAAAGTCTTTAAGTGACAATGAAGAAGAAGAAGAAGAAGAAGAAGAAGGGAGCAATCAGTGCTGAAACCGAACCCCGATGCTTTCCTGTGCTGCTCTCTGCTCCGAACATAATGACGTCTAAATCAGCGTTGCTGCTTCTGGTTTTACTGCCGGACAGGGTCTGGCTCTGGTCCCCCCCCCCCCCTTGGCCCAGGCCCACAATCTGCACCAAATGTTTCACATTAGCCGGTGTGAAAACCCTCCCGTTCTCCAGATTCTCTCGCTCTCCCTCTCTTTTTTTTTTACAAGTCCACACATCCGTGGAAACTCGATATTTCATATTTCATTCTGGTTTGTGGATGTCATTGCAAGCGGACGCCGGTTCACATGCGAGCGCCCGAGCGCCGGCCTTTGATCGGCCCGGCCGCGACTAATTGGGGACGGAGAACAAATGGAAGAAATATCGGTAGATTTCATGGGAGCTGCCGCAGCGGGCCGAGCCGCCGAGAGGGGAGAAGCGGCCTCGCTCGGGAAGCGCCGCGTCCCCGCCACATGGAAACATAACATTTACTCACGTTTACTCCTTTTAAAAGCTTTAACAGTGTGAGCACAAGTCGCCCCGACGTCAGAGCGACCCGCTAATAAACCGGGAAACTCAATACCGCCGCCACAAAATCCCCACATGTTCTGAAGAGGGATTCGCAGCGCACGGCCCGATTGTTCTGGCAAACAGAATTCATTCCCCGGACCGAATATCAAGGGAAAGAAAAAAAAAATTTAAAGCAGCATAAATGTTCCAAATGTTGAAGAGTGGCCGGCGGGTCTCGGGGGGCTCGTTGGGACCGCTCTTTGTTCCTCGGACAGGATGTAACTTTGCAAGCTGGTTTTCATTCAGCGCTCTTTACAGCGATCCCGCTCCTCGCTGGCGTGAAGAAAACGGCCACTCTTCTCAGTTTGGGCGCACAAAACATGTGAAAAACTTGAGGTATGTGTGAGGTGACCTGAGCGGCGTTTATAAAGAAACAACAAGAGGAGGGAGAAGGAAAAGGGCGGCCGATTTTCCGGTTAGGAGGGCAGGTTAGCTACGGTCCCAGCAGCAGGTGACTGGAAGGAGGTCAGGACGTGGTCACGGAGGGGGGCACGCTTCAGTGGGTGTGTGTGTGTGTGTGTGTGTGTGTGTGTGTGTGTGCGTTTCTGTGTTGAAGCGTCGGAACAACTGCTGCGAGGGAGGTGAAGCCCTTCAGAGGGGCCGGTGTGTTTTCCTCCCGGCTCAAGGTGTCGTTTCACGCCACCAGCTCCTCTCCTCTCAGGAATCCTGCACTGACAGCGCCCCGTTGATTTGCCCATCCATGAAAGAGGCGGACCGCCGCTACGAGCCCCCGGAGACGGCGGCCAGGAGGACCGCCGAGACGCACCTGTGTCACATTTAGACTCCGCCGGACAGCCGGACTCCACCGCCGGGCTTCTCTCTAGCACAACAAGCTAACAGCAGCCAATCCTTCGCATGCGGGACTCGATCGATCGGTTCGGCCGCCGCTGTCGCCACATGTTGCTCCTCAGCGCCGCTGCCTGCAAACAGTCTTTCAAAGCAAGTACAAAATGGGACACTTCAATAAAATCCTTTTTAACTGAGGGGAGGTGAAGACTGGGATTGTTTTTATCCTGTTTTTTACATTAATTTATTTTCAGATTCTGTTCTTTTACACATTCCCTGATGCTAAATGCTGACAAACAGCTGCAATTTAAACGATTTTACAAACAGATGTGATGCAAATGCGATGTGGAAGAGTAAATAATTAGGGCTGTCAGAATTAATTGCATAAATCATGATTAATTATTGAGTAAAGATTATTTTTTGAAATTGCGATTAATCACATCACTAAGCTTAGGGCTTTTTTTCAGTTTGAAAATTGTATTTTTAACACAGATATTGTAATAAGTTGGTCTACGTGGTGCTTTATTTTGAAAGAAAATCCAACAAGGTGAAAAAGGAAATTCTTTCTCTGTGTTTCATTCCCAATCAAGACACTCTGGTCAGAAATCAGTGGCTGCAGGAAGTCTCCAGGCTGAAACTTCAACAATGACTTTTAATTCAACTTTTGAAGTGATTGACTGGACGGATGAATGCTTTATGTTATGGGCTGAAAACGCCTTCAAATGCAAAACAACACAATTTAAATAATGCAATTCAAAGTGTGATTAATTGTGATAATCTATGGAAATAATGATTACTCATGATTAAAAGAAATAAATCTTTTGACAGCCCTATAAATAATAGTTTGGTTTTTTTTTGTTTTGTTTTTTTCAAAATGAGCCTTGTATTTACCGTCTGGTGGTTTGTCGGGCCGGATTGGAGCTTTTTTGCAGGCCAGTTTTGGGCCACGGACCTTATGTCTGTCTGCTGGTTTTGGGTGAACATGTGAGTTTCTCTCAGACGGTCCGGTGGTTCTAACGGAGTCTGACGAGTCCCAGCGAGTCTCCCTGGGCGTCCAGGCAGACGTATCGCCTTTCAACCGTTTCCTTCCCCGTCACATTCACAGCAACGGCCAGGGCAACAAAGCAGCGCAGATTTCCTCAACTACCTGTCTGAGGGTCGGCCGGGACAGGGGTGGCAAGAGGGGGGGGCGGCTTGCTCCAGCTCATAATGAACCTAAAAGGAAACCCTGGAAGAGTCAGAAACAGAGCGAGTGTAATTACTGAGGAATCAGATCTGGCAGCGCTGCATGTCTTCACACTGCAGCCTGTTACAGGATGTGATTCATGGAGTGTGTTGAGAAAGACCAACGAGTGTGAAACCTCCTGCGCTCGGCGTCTCCAGCCTCTCGGACTGGACAGGACGGAGGAGCTCCGTGAGATCTTCGGTCTCCAGCCCGATCGGGCCACTTTGCAGGAGTCAGGAGAGGCGGGGCCATCAAAGGAGGACTGTCAGGACATGATGAGCCGTGTGAAGGAAGAGAAGAGGCCGCTGGTAATGGCTCGTAAATTAGACCCTTTAACGGAACCGTGCGATTTGATCTGGGTGTCAGGCCCTTCCTCCAATGATCGGAGCTGAATCCAAGCCAGAGGAGAGCAGGCGGAGGAGACGGAGGACAGCGGGGCTCAAGCGACGGGCCCAGTCCAGCCAGAGCGCAGCGCTAATGACAAACTCAGATGTTAACGTCAAATCCGATTGACTCGTTGGTGGACGCGGATCAAAAGCACGCGCACATCTCCGTGTGGGAAGACTCTATAAAAGAAATCCCTGGTGTCTCCCCAACATCCACAAGCATGGAGGAGGACGTCATGAGATGATTCAGCGCAGAGAGGAAGACTTTCCCAAACACAACTTTATCCTCTCTGTTTCCTTTACACTTCAGATTTATTCTGCTTGTTTATGTGCATACTAATTCACCTCAGAAAATGTTTAAATTTCAGATTTTTTTTTCAAAAATAAAAGAGTTGAACGATCTTCTCTGATTGAAATTACAATTTCAGATTAGGATTTCAGGTTGCATTAGCATCTGCCATCCCTGATGCTAATGCTAAGCTAGTGGACAAACTCAAACAGTGAAGAAGAGACTTTGGTGATTTATATGGGACTTTATCTTGTGGCTTTGCTCCTGGCACGCCGTTTTGCCACTTTCTCATCTCAAATCTCTTAAACAGTCCAGAAACAACAGAAGTGCCGCTAGCTGGCAGCACTACAGCGCTTCAGCTAATATGCTGAGAAAGACTGAATGGGCATTTTCAGGTAGTTGATAGTTGAATGCAATTGGTTCATTTCTTCAAAGATGACTCTTTCACTAATAAATACAGCAATTCTTACTTTTTTAGTATGTTGTTTCATCAAAGTAAAAACCATTTTATTTTTTAATGTGATTTTCTGTGAATGGCAAAGATTAATTTGAAGAAATATATCGAATTGAAATAGTAATGTCTGCCACAAACATCACACATCTGCATGGATAGATGACCAGGACCTGGACCAGGAGAATCTGGACAGGAACCAGGACCAGGACCAGGAGAATCTGGACAGGAACCAGGACCGGGACCAGGAGAATCTGGACAGGAACCAGGACCGGGACCAGGAGAATCTGGACAGGAACCAGGACCAGGACCAGGAGAATCTGGACAGGGAGTCTTGACCCTCTGGAGGAAGACGTTCTCACTGTGCGTCTGCTGAGCATGGTGCAGAAGAACCACTACAACTGCTGTGGTGCTCAGCAGCTGCATTCCAGAACAGTTCTGGTTCCCTATTTGATTTAATTGTGTCTTCAGTCAGTTCGTCTGTGACTTAAAATGTGGAGGAAATGTCAAACAAGAGCAAATAAATAAATTAACTAGCGATGTATATTTTCTAATGAAGGTCATTAAAGTGAAGCGTGATCCACTGTGTTTGATGGTTTTCTGAAGATAACGGTCCGATTCCTCCAGGAGGTGAAGTGGGCCTGGCTCACGGCCGCTGCTCGCTTCCTGCCAGAACTTCTTTTTTTTCCTCCTGCAGCCCAGTTTTGATACACTGAACAAAATGGACGTGCTTTTGTTGTGTGAGTTTTGATTGATCATCTCTCAGTGTCAGTCCCACTGATCCCCACTGAAACTCCAGCCAAAACCTGAAATTTACAGCTGTATTTGCTTGGGTGGAACTCGGAGCTCGCCTTCTAATCCTGGGCAGAGCGGGAAACTGCCCTTTCCATATAGCTGATTTTCACCTTCTCTGCTTCTCTTTTCCTGATCGCTCATTTTTCAAAATGTTATGACCTTACTGTAGCGAAAGCGTCCATGTGGAGAGTATCAATTCCCCCCGAAGTGAGGAGCAAAACATCAAGAGGCTCAAGAAGACTCTCAGCAAGTGCGGCCGCCTCATTCCACATTTTAACAAGTATCTTACCACACTCACGCTGTAACCAAGCCGAACCATATGGAGCGAAGAGGAGGGGCAGGGCGGGGTGGGGGTGAGGCGTCCCATCTCAGGATCAAGCCATAAGTCATGTCCAAATACCTCAGCGGACAATAACCATGTGGACAATTACCGTCCCGGAGGTGGAAAACAAAAAACAGACAGCCGGTTAACAAAGAGGTAACAGCCTCTTCCTCAGTCCTGGAACCAAAACGGCCATTCTCAACACACTGGGATGAATCCTCCAGGATCAGGTTCATTTCAGCTACCAGATTTTAGTGGGTTTTTTGTAAAGAACAGATGATTTCAGCCATGAGATGTTGTCTACATGACGAGTTTAAACTTTCATTGAGTTGTATGAAAAAAGGATGAAAATACAACTTTCTGATAATACTTCATGGAAACAGGGGAAAAAATTCTTAAAAAACTAACAATTGGTTCCACTATGATAAATTGTAAATCGGCGCGTCTCGCCCCCTGGTGGCTGTGACTGGTACAGAATCCCTCATAAACAGAACATCTGCTGGTGTTTCGAAAAGAACACTCCGCCTGTATTTCTTCGTCCAGATTTGATCTCCATTCCTGACGCTGTCTGGAGAATACAGAATTCAGCATGTAGAAAGCTGCTAATAGTGATGTTATCCTGAATAAACGCAGGTTGGGGTGAAGATGAGGAATGAAATAGCGGAGGAAGAGCCGTGCTCTCAGCATTCCTGCTCCAGGGACACGCTCAATGCTTTAGTTCTACTCAGCGTGAGCACATTCTGCTCAGCCACCTGGCTGCCGCTCTTTTTTTTTTTTTCCTTCATGTGGGAATCCCAGACTAATTCATCCAGGAATGTCAGATGTGTTCTCAAGATGATGCACCTGATACTAAAAAGCACTTCACAGAGGCTGCAGTGGAGACGGATGGTTCCCTGGAGAGAGCTGCTGCTCCTCGCTCCGCTCTGGAAGACTCTCCTGTCGTCAGAGATGACTGACCCCCCCTCCACCCCCCACCCTCATCTCCATCTTCGGTCCTGAAGATGATGGGCTGAGACGCTGACGGGGCCATGCTCAGCGGGGGAGCCGGGTCCATAACCCTGGGTCTGGATGGGGGGGGGGGTTCTGGCAGACACTTCAGAGGAGATGGGACACCTCGGGATCAGCTGGATCAGGGTCTGCGTGCAGGAGTCCAGGTTTACAGTGGCTCTCTGCTGGAATCGATCTGAGCTGGACCGAGGGTGGAGGCAGGTGCCTCCACACCCCCACCCCACCTCCACCCACCCCACCCCCCTCCACAACAGAGGCGTCGCTACGAGGTAGGCAACACAGGCCCGAGTGACTCCTGACATCAGTCAATTTCAATGACAAATTAAAGGTGCTACACTTGATGCTGCAATGACAGTGTGTTGAAAATCCCCCGCATGGGGCCCTTTCCGAGCGCTCACCGTTGAGTTGCTATTAGGGGGCCCCGACAGACGGCGGACAGACGGCTGATACCAGCGACACAACTTCAAACCCCCCGGACACATTACAATGACACATCGGGAACCTTCCTAATGGAGCCCCACTACTACCGGGCTTGCATCGGGATACTGTCAAGTCGGCACCAAGCCAAGTCGGTCCCGACCAACTCGACCCCAAGCTAAGTTGGCCAACAGCCAAGTCGGCCCCATGCCTCAAGTCTCATGCACTGAGCGTGACAGTCATGTATTTCAGTCTTTTGTCACGCATTCACGACACCCATTGTATTTCTGACGCTGAAAAAAAAAAAATACTGGTAAATTTGTGTGATGCGCTGCTGCTATGGAACTGTCATTCACTGCTGTCAGCCTGGTTTTTCCTCCTGTGATGACCACCTGAGCTGACATGAAGTTTGTGCAAACAAAGAAGGAACCTTATTGGTGCTGAATTGAACTGAACGGTGAGTTGTGTTACATATTACAGTGTCAAAATGATTTAAATGAAAGTGCATCATGTGAAATAATGTTAATATTTACATTAAATGCCTAATGCTTCAATTAAATATGATTTACTAACTTTATTGCGTTTTTAAAAAAAAAAGAGCTTTAAAACTGACACATGGTTGCCAACTCCATACTTAGAAACGTCCTAAATGACGTCATCTTCTAATTTGTATAGGGGCTCATTTGCATATATATGTCAAATTAGATGATGACATCATTTAAAACGATACATTGTTGCAAACTCCTCAGTCAGGAAGGTTCTAAATGACATCTTCATTCAGAAAGAAGGAACCTGATTGGCGCAAAGTGAGTCATGTGACGTGACAGAGCTACAGCAGTAGAGTCCTGATCATTCAAAGGCAACTTTTAAATGGAAGTACAGATATCTATTGTCATACATCTATTGTGTTTCATTATTCTTTTGCAAATGTAGAAATGCTAAATCAAAATTGATTGGTGCCTTGTCTCATGTTATCACACAGCGACATTTGAATAATTTATATTGATTTGAATTGATTGAAAGTCCTTTATTTGCCCCACAGGGGGAAAATGCAGTGTTTCAGCAGCACAGAAAAAAGAAATATAAATGGAATAGAAATGTGGAATGTGAAATTTACAAAGCTTAACCATACATAGAAAAATTGAATATAATTCAAATATAAACGTAGGACAGATATAATTAAATAACAGATGTAAGCTAACTGACATAATTAAATATAATTTAAATACAGATTTAAGACAGATAACAGACACAAACTAACATATACAAATGAAATATAATTTACATATACATCTAAGACAGATACAATTACATAAATAACAGACATACACTAACAGATATAAATTAAATATAATTTAAATATACTTTTAAGACAGGCACATATGTACACTATAATAATAATAATAAGAATGATAATAGAAGATATAAATTAAATATAATTTAAATATACAGTTAAAAGTGTAATACAAGATTTTCTATTTGCTTGGAGTTCCGGGTGGATCATCAAAATAACTGGTGTGTCTGTTTGTCAATCATTCTGATGAGCTGCTTTCATCAAGCCCTTTGTGTGCTTGCTCCCAATCACGTTGTACGTATTGCGCATGCGCATTCAGAGTGTTTATGTAGCCGGTGAGCTCCCGTTTCAGCTAGTAGCTACTTACCGATGGCGAGTCTGACATAATGAAACTGTAACTGTTTCGGAAAATGAGCTGTATGAGCAAGGCCGATCGCGGAAACTGTAAACAGAGCCGTGCACGCCCGGAGAACATGAGGACGCTCTCGCACGCTTCCGCCATTATAGGCGTTTCCTGGGAGAAGCAGGAGAGCCGGGCGGATGGTCTTGCTCATGCGTGTTTTTCAAAAAGTGAGTAACAGACGTTTGGCTTCGTCTTTTCGAAAAAATCCTGTATTACACCTTAAGACAGACACATATGTACACTGTAGTAGAAAAATGTGAGAAGCACAAAAAATACACACAGGAGTTTCACAGAGCTGATTGGATGATGGATGATTGCCCCCCCCCCCCCCCCCCCCCCCCCCAAAGCATGGTTTGTTTTTCTGTCCATCGGTTTGTCTGTTGACAACATAACTTCCAGACTATGGCACGGATTATGACCAAATTTTCATCGTTATTAATTCAAGCATTTCTTTGTTGATTTGTTGACTTAATTCATCATAATTCTGGGCATGAGAGTCTCCAGAGTCCCTGTTGCCTATAGGGCCCCCAGGGGTCCAGAGACACCCCTGCTCCACAGATCATATAACCTCATGAATGCAAGGATGAAACCAGCTCCATTCACACCACAGCTCAGAATCATTTGGCGGGTGTGTGTTTTTAATAGTTTTTCATCTTTAAATGGAACTTTGTTGAAATTTTCCTGAAATGAAACTAGTACCGTCAATCACTAATAATAATAATAAAAAAAAACCGAATTAATCGCAACCTGACCACAATTAATTGTGATTAATCGCATCATTTGTGAACTTGAAATCAACACACAAAATCAACAATTTAATGCAACCAAAAATGTCTTTCTCTGAATCTTTTAACTTCAGACGGTTTTAGCAATCCATCAACAAAATGCAATTAATTAAAAGATTCCTGTCAAGAACAAAGGCAGACATGCAAATCGTGGACAGACTGGAAGGTTTAGCTTCCAGGGAAACGCTGGTCTCCGTCCTGCTTCTGTACTCGTCAGCAGGCAGAGCTGATTGAAGCATTTATGCAAATAGTACGCAGTAAAGATAAACAGTGATCTTTATCTTCTTGATTCATGCAAAATGGAAACCGTGGGAACGGCCTCCAGGCTCCACAAAGCTCCACTGCGCTCTGCAGACCTGAACCAGCAAGACAAACCAAGACGTATTGATGGTTACTGTGGCTGGATTCTGAAAACGCTACTCATGGTGCCAACTGTGTTCTCCATGATGCTCCATAACTGCCTCCACCCATGACTTCACTCTGATAGCAAAACCAGACAAACAAAAGCGATCAGTCTTCAAGTGGACTGTTTTCATGCAAACAAACCTCAGGCTTCCTTCACAGCGCAACGTTTTGTTTTTATGTTTCTGATTCAGAAAGGTCTCTCTTTTGGAACGGACCTCCACTGTCCCGTTAACTCATGAGGCCTCGAGTTTCCACTGATGGTTTTGGAATATTTAACAATTAACTTTGACATAAAATCAAATGTGGGACCAACTTATAGGTTTTTCAAAATAAAGTGTTTTTGTATTACACTAACCAGCCGCCATGTAAATTGTGTTTTAATCTGTGAAAAGATCTGTGAGATTAAATGAAAATTTAATCAGTAATACCCCCCGACTCACACACACACACACACACACACACACACACACACACACACACATTTTCACAAAGCGAAGCCCATCTCAACTGTTCATTCCAATAAATATCACCGTCGTGTGTTTTATTGACGCCCCCTTAAGTCCTGATTGAGTTCAACATTTGGAGGCAGCGGGGGGGCGAGGAGAGGCCGGAGCGCTGGGTGGCCACATGTGAATCCAGACTGAGGCCGTCAGGCACATCGATGCACCGTGCGGCCTTCACATGTAGGAATACCAAGCTATCAGTCACACAGTGGGGGGGGGGGGGGGGTGGGGTGGGGGGGGGGGGGGGGGGGGGGGGTTCCAGCCCTCTGCCGACATGTGTGTTCAGAATGTGTGCCGCCCTGCCCTGGTTCTCACCCCTATTGGAAGTGCTGTTTGTAGCAGACTGGATGAGGCAGGCTCAGTGCCAGACGCTCACATCTGCAGGTAAAAGCTGAAAGAAGAGGGAATCTGGGAGGCTGGCTCAACTGAAACTGCCTCTCTTGGAGGAACTGGAATTTATAATGAAGGATGTGTCGACATCGACACCAGTGTCAGGAATGCAGAACACTAAAAGATCCCCGATACAACTGGAAGGCCGCGAGCGAGGACTAGCAGTGGAAATGGATAAAATATCTGAAACCTGATCAAAGGTGAAATGGGACAACAAACCAAAGTGTTTCAGCTGCTAGAACAGGCTAAAAATTCAAAAACTGACATACTGATGTCAAAACTGGTGAATCAGCTGGAAAAAAGCAATGAATTTTTTTTTTTAAGTAATAAAATTTAAATTAAAAATAATAATACAGCTCAATTTAAAGCCTAAATCAAAGGGTTAAAAGGCTTTAAAAAAAAACTATTAAAACTTATAATATTACAAAAATTACAGCAAAAGAATAAAACATCTGACAACTGCAAAAAAAGAGAAAACACACACACACACACACACACACACACACACACACACACACACACACACATCTGAGACCCCTTATCTTCATGGAGCCCAGAACACAACAAAAGTTTAGCATTTCCACTGGAAGCCGTTGCCGTGACAACGGGTCCAAAGCTGAGAACGACCTTAACCCTGAGAAAACCCTTGGATCAACTCGTCCTTCTTCCTGCACGAGGACCCACCGTTTGCTGAAAACATCGGAGCAGAACCAGAACTGGGCTGACCGCTGTCAGACCTGCTGTCCGACAGCTGCGCTCCGCCTCCACGCCGCCTCCACGCCACCCTCTGATCTCCTGCCAAACCCCTGCGATCGGCCGTCACACGGCTGAGGGACAGACGCCTGAAGGACGCCGCCGATCCTCCAGTTGTTCCCATGATCAGACTTGTGTAACGTGAGTAAAAGCGGCATTGTTCCATCAACGACACGATGAGCCAGACCGCCACCTTCCTGCAGTACAGGCCCATGTAGTGTGATTACAGTTACATCCAGTGTTCAGCTACTGAGGCAAACGAGGACAGAGAGCAATAGAAAGACATGTGAAAAATGCTTCTAAGTTACTGGTGAGTCATGAAATAAACTCTTAAATTAGATGGACTTCAGGACACCTCCACATGTCCGGTCCTACAGATTCTTGCTCATCAGTAGTTTTCCCAGCAGCTCCTGCAGGGTTTGCTTCAGGGCGATAAAATTTTAGCATCTGATGACAAACCACTTTCCTCTGAAGGTGCAGAACCAGGAGAAGAAATAGCCATTGTGTTGCCGTTCCCTCCGTATGGGCATGCAGGTATTTGGCTGATACCCGATCATCGCCGGCCACCACCAAGGCAGATATGATTGACCGAATGAAGGAACGATGGACTGTGACCACGCCGATAAGAACCAAACAAAGGCCCGATGGAGGAGATACTGGAGCGAGGTGTGTTTCATGAAGGAAACATCCCAAGCGTTATTTTACACCTGAGTAGAACTGTGTTAACGTTTTGATGGACGAGCGGGATCTTTATCAGACCCTCAAACATCATCCTATCAATTCCAGCATGAGCCGTGAAGCGGATCGCTGGTTCTCCCCACCCCGCCACCCCCTTCCCCCTCTTTGATCCGGACCTCGGAGATCTCGGATTGTACACCGCCAACACCTGCGTCCATGTTGTTTGGCTTCGCTCCATTGGCCGTCCGTCAACACCAGCGCCGATGGACCGCCGAGGTTTACCTTCAGAATAAATGATCGACCGGCCCGTGGGAACGACGGCGCCCACAAGAGACACAGTCCATGTTGTGAAAATACAGCGTGTGAGGCGAGTGATACACATCCAGCGGCTCATAACTCAGAGCTGTCGGGGCAGTCAAACACTCATTTTACACCAGTGACGAAGTACAAACTGTCTCCTTGTTGAAGTCTGTAGTTTGTTTCCTGTCAAGTCAAACAAATTCATTCAGACTGAAAATGCTGTCATGTGAAATGACATCTTGATTAGACGTCATCCACAGCGTTGTGATGTACTTCTTGTCGGGGCCATACTGGTTTCCGTCCAGAGCCAGGGGTTGAGAACGCTGATCCTGCCTGTGTGAGCCCGTGTGTGAAGCTGAGGGATGATGGGACATCATGAAGATGGTGCTGAACTTCACCAATAAAGCGGCATTCAGGAGACGGCAGGAGTCAGAGGCGACTGGATACTTACCGGCAGGCCCACCGTCAGTTTGAATCAAACGAGGTGAAACGGGGTTTTTAGCCATCAGTGCAGCGAAAATTCAAAACATGAAGGACCGATTATTGGGAGCCGATTTCAAAAAGCTGTGTTTTCTAAGGCTCTGAGTGCCATTGTCATGTTAAACTCAGCAGAGTTTAGCGTTTGCAGAGGGGCTCTAATAAAGGTCAATCTGTCAAACTTTAAATCAACCAGGTAACAGGTGAAGGTCTTCTTTTTCTTCCCTCTCTCTGCTAACCAAAGCAGCCATCTGCTGCAGAGAAACATTTGGGAGCGCTCCTTCCTTCCAGAGGCTTCTGCCTTTGAACTTGTATCACTTTGGCTTCATTTGCATGACTCCTACAATAACACCTGATCATATTTGCCTCCTGGGCTCGGCGAGCGTGACTTGTTGATGTTGCCTCGGCCTGTTGATGGATTTCACGTCAGGCAGTCAGTTGGCTTTTGCAACTGCCAAGATGTAATCTCTCTGTCTCTGTGTCTCTCTCTCTCTGTCTCTCTCTCTCTGTCTCTCTCTCTCTCTCTCTCTCTATCTCTATCTCTCAGTGCAGCGATCGTACATCTGGCAGAGCTGAATAAACTCTTCCTCCTCCTTCCTCCCTGAGCTGTAATGACTTTATCATTTCTGTTTTCTCGGCTACCGTATTGAAAAAGCTCCCCAGCTGTTTGGAACTCATGCCGATCGTTCCCTCCTCGTTCCGCTTTCATGTTTTAATGATACACACCTCTGTTTATACGGACGGGAGAATGGTCCGAGCACAGGTTTTACACGTTATTTATGCAACAGCTCCTTATAAAGGCAGGCGTTTCTTTCATCAGATTCCTATTTGCCATCAAACAAGTGTCTGCGGCGGCTGTTGTGGCCAAAAGCAGCCTTTGGTTGTATGTAAATATGTATCCATGCTTTTCAGGAATATGCGTGAAGATCTCCTCACGTTGCTTTTACTGACACTGAACAGCAAAAAACACCGTTAACCAGATCTGCTCCTGCAGGTAAAGCAGCAATAAACCAGTATTTTTAAGGTTTGTTTCTTTATTTACCCCTAAACGGCAGCGAACGTTCACAAAACTTTAAATATTTAAGCATCAGAACAAGACACAAAATGAAATCAACCGAAGTGATTAGCTAACGATCATGTCTTGCGATACCATTCTGTGCCACAAGAGGCAGCAATGAGCATCTGAAAACTTTGTTAAACTTATTAAACTTCCACCCGGTAAGACTCAACTGAAGCCGGTAAACATGTTATATTGACGAGTTCAGCTTGGAGAGCAGAAAGGTTGGTTGATTGGTTTAATGATCGGTTGTTTCAGTGATTGATCGATCTCATCGATTTGTCAACCGCATGGTTGGTTGATGAATTACTTCACTGATTAATCTGTACGATGAATAGTAGTTTGGTTTATTGATACAGTGAGTCGTTGACTGATTGATTATTAGGTCAGTTGAATAGATCGATCAGTTGGTCAACTGGTCCATCTAGAGGTTAGTTGATTGGCTGAGTTAATAATTCGTTGATTGATCGATTAGTTTGGGCAGCAACGTTAATTGATCCACGTTCAACATTTGTTGATTGATTGAATGTGATCAGGTTCAGTTTCAAGTATTCTTTTTTGTTTGTAAGACAGAACTGATGACTTTTGCAGCAGTTCTTGAGTAAACGCTTGGCTCTCTGCTGTTGAGCTGCTACAACATGAAATCCATTTCACATGGTGAGAATCCACGTTTTTCATTCCGCAGGTGACACCATGCAAACACTGACTTATGTCTGCTTCAAAGGAAATTCCAGCATTTCCCTGAAACTCCCTGGCTGTCAAACTCTCCATTGTTTCCATATCTGTCACTGCGGGATGAAGGAGTTTTAAATATCCGTAATGAAGCCGACGCTCCAGATCTGGAGCATGACTGGAGCCTGGTCTCAGAAACACTCTGCTCGGCGGCTCTTCCTGCTGAAATGTCAGAGCAGGCCGGCGCACGCTTCTCAGTGAGATGTAACACTGCAGTTCTGATAAAGGTGGCGGAATAAAAAGCAGAACTCCTCGAGGCACCTCGCCCCGTAAAACAACAAGAAATAAAACGGCCCATTCAGCTGGCCGTTGACATGACAGCTCTTTCTGCTGGCAGCGCCTGCTACATGCTTCTCTGACACTTTTCATTATCACCTGCACAAAGGCAAGAGTGAAAGACGACGAGGAGGAGGAGGAAGCTGACAGCATCCCCACGCTCATTCATCATAGCCCCAGGTATCTGCATCCTGCATTAGAGTCAATAAAACCTGGTGAAACTGGAGCTGATTTCTTGCTAAATTCCACCATTAGTCACAGGCCCATATTTCAGGATTAGCCAATCCTAAAAGGGGTAATTGTTGCACAACAGAGGCTTCTTGAGAGCCTGAAAGCTGTGTGTACTTGACTTTTTAAGAGCTGTTTGTTTAGGTGTCTTTTTCTTTCTGTGGTTCTGTTCTGGGGGCTCGGCCAGCTGTGAAACGTTCGCCGCCTTTTGAGATTTGAATGATCTCACTGAACGCGGAGCCTCGGGATCGGCCTCGTCCAGAGGCTATGACTGCATGTTTAAAGAAGTCTAATGGTTACCTCTTGAAAGTTTGTGACTGTCGCAGGTTTGACTGCGCTTTCTTCCCGGTCTGGCCGCAGCGATCGCGTTTCTGCCTGGACTCAGAGGACAGTCAGACGCCCCCGAGCGCCTCGAGGCTCCTGACACCCGATAGAAGCCTTAATCATTATTTTGGGGGCAAAGTGGGACAATGGCGCCTGCAGCAGCGCCGTCAGATTGAGTTCCTTCTTGTTTTTTTCCTCTGTTTTTGCATTGCAGCTCCAAACATATGTGTCACGCGTGTTAAATCTTTGCCACTGAGGGGGAATTTTCAGCACCCGGCTTCGCCCGCCGCCGAGGGAAGCCATTATTTGCAACTCTACCCCGTTTGATTTTCTCCGCGCAGTGAAAGGAAATCGTTGTCGCTGAGCCCTGTGAAACGGGGGAAACCATAACATTTGGTCAGTCCCCCCCTCGTGTGGTTTCGGGGAGGGGTGGGTGTCAGGGACCAAAATACCCCCCTTCAGAACAGGCTCCCACAGGCCGGCTGAACTCCTGCTGAACCGCTTGTTAATGATTATAACCCTGATATATGTGGGCATACATTGTAAATGAGGGCACACTTAGGAAACCACAGGGGCCTTGTTATGCTTTCGCTCTTTTC
Organism: Salarias fasciatus; assembly: GCF_902148845.1. Lineage (NCBI taxonomy): Eukaryota > Metazoa > Chordata > Actinopteri > Blenniiformes > Blenniidae > Salarias > Salarias fasciatus. The sequence goes on from NC_043756.1 coordinate 25,599,217, forward strand.
TTAAGGAGCTCCACCTGTTCCCTCTCAGCCGTGTTACTGTCAGAACTCCAGGCTTCGTGAGACTTTCGGATGATTTTCCACTTGCTGGACCGAGCGGATCGGCTCGGCTGTGCTAATTGCGAGCGCGGTCACACGTGCAGCGTGTGAAGGTGGGAGCACGGACTCGTCCCCCTCCGGTGTTTTGGCTGCGCTCCACAGATGTGGAGGTTTTAAGAAATGAAAACACCTCAGTGCGGCTGAAAGGGGGGAATATGGAAACTGAAAACAGCATCACGCTCACTTGGAGCTGTATCGGAGCATCTGGTGAATGTTGCTCTTGCCGGCGTGTCTGCTCACGTGAAAACATTTTGTCATATCATTGAAAATTTAACAAACAGCGCGGGGATGTCAAGGGTCCAAAGTTCAACATAAGAGCAGGTTGATTTTCAGCCCAGAGCCTGGAGACACACCCTTCACTCAGAGAGTTCCGTGGCTTTGACACAGGGAGATAAAATGAAGCATTCAGCCATGAAATCCGCCTTTAGAAACATTTCTGAAAGAATTTCTCCAGAGATGTTGAAGACGAGTTCCAAGAACAGAACAAAAGGACGAGGCTCCGTTCACACGACAACTTTTCAACTTTTCAAGGGGAAATAAAACACTTTTCTTGTGTTTTGGGGGTCCGTTTCCATGGCAACGGTGCCTGGAGCCACCGAAAACACAACTTTTTAGAAACGCGGCAGTGCGAGATGCCCTGCGGCGTCCAGAGGGACTTACACCCGAACCAAGCTTGTCATCCGGAAACCACACCGGGCCGACCGAACGCCGGGAGGGTGCAGCTCGCTCCCGGCGAGAACAAAAGTTTAGACTGAGGGGAGTGTTTCCAGAGTGAGCGATTCCACACTAACAAATACTTTGTTTAGCTTAATATTGAGTTTTCTTTCTTCTTGACCTCCCTGGACTCACCTCTCCCGTCCCGAACAAATCAATACCTCTTGAGGCTTGTCAAGTGGAAGAGGAATCTGGAGGCTCGTCAACAGACACTGGTCAACAGCACGGCTGTGGGGCTCCGCCTTCACAATAAAAGACTGAAAACACTAAAACATAGAGCCAGTGGAACGGTTTGAGAAAAAAACAGGTCTTAACCTGAAACACTCCTTGTCTACAAAAAAAACTAAACCGATCGCTGGAAATACTGAAGAAAACACCCACATGTCTTGAAAATGGACGTGTGAGTGAATCTGATCATGTGGAGCCGTTATCTGTCTGAAAAAACCTGACATGTCCTCTTTGTTTAAATGTCATATTTAATTAAAAAATAATAATTGAACTGATTAAATTCTTCATTTGCCAAGAGAAAAACAACAAGTCATCAGTGTAGCTCCACTCACTGTTGTTGTTTTTTTTTCTTGTTCCAGGAAAGTCTTTCTTTCCATTTTGATCATTTTTCTAATAGTTTATTTGAACTTCCACCGTCTCGCTATGAGGGTCTATCAAACTTATTTAACTTCAGGGACCACATTCACCCCACTTCCATCTTGACTGGGCTGGACTGGAAAGATAGCGCCTTTAAATTTGAATTTGTTTTAGCTCAGAGTAAACAAAATGAAAATATCTATGTTTTTAGTAGCACAAAGCAACTCCTGCAGAAAATAACAACAATCTCAATTAAAGAAACACTTTTTAAAACCTCTGGCTCAATAATACAGAGAAACATCCAAAAAAATCCAAAGTCAAAAGGTCATGTTTTCTTTCAAATGTTTCCATTTGCCCGATGGTTTGGCAGACCGCAGCAGAGCCTCTTGTGGCAAAGTTTTAGTCCTGGGACCTTATGTTAGGCACCTTTGTTCTAGAAAGTGTTGCTGTGTAAGCATTTTGGACCAAAGTGCAGAAAACAGGATCCCTGCTGACTCGTCATGATGCAGGAAATCAGGTTATTCTTTCAGTTTTTAGCTGGTAAAATGATTATAGAAAGCTAAATGAAGCAGCAAGTCTTTCACACTTGACTGAAAACACTCAAAGGTGAGTCACCTTATAGCTTACAACACTCTGCTGGATGGATTTCATTTCACTTTCTGTTCCTACTGCTGCCGGACTGAGTGGAGGTGGTACTGAAGGGAAAGCTCCCGGCTCTGCAGCGGCTCTGAATCCACATCGCCAGGATCAGAGAGCGAAGGTCCTCACTGCAGCCGGCAATCAGAAGGAAAGAGCTACAGCTGTCATCATTCCAAGAAACCAAAGTTTTGAACTGAATCTGCTGGGTTGATTCTAACCTGCTAAAACTGAAATTCTAGATTGAGAATTCGGAAAATCAAATCTAAACTCTAAAGTTTACCTTTATATGTGATCAACTCCAGAAAATGAGTCTCAACATAAGGACAATTCAATGGGACTTTCTGCTGTAAAATCCAGTGAATCCAGAAGACTTTTCCTGTTGCATTATGGGTGTTTCTAGATACTCAGGCTGACAGCCTGGCTTTGAGAATGATGCAAGTTAGTTAGCTTTCATGGCAGCATCACTGATATCTCACCTCACTGTTGTGTTGTGTCTGCTATGCTGAAGGAATCTTCTTGAAAAATAAAGACTTAACAGAAAAAAAAAAAGTTTTCTGGCTGATTTGGCCAGATCGGAGCTGTTTGAGGGCTCTTTTTTGGCCCAGGGGCCTTATGTTTGACACCCCTGCCTTTGATGCGTCATGCTTTGTCAGTTTGTCAGTTTCTTCTATACCAACCAGCTCAAGACATTTAGCCTTTTATCCATGTGTGTGTGTGTGTGTGTGTGTGTGTGTGTGTGTGTGTGTGGTTTCATTAAAAAAAAAAAACAAAGAACAGCTCCCTCTAGTGGCTCAGTATGAGTTGTAAATGCCAAAACGGTGTGTTTTCACTGGTGTAAAGTGTGTTTTATTTAGCACTTTGTTCACTTTGTGTTTTTTTTTTTGTTTGTTTTTTTTTTTTTTTTAAAGTCCTTTATGATCAGTGTTCACACGTTTCCCCTTCTTCCACGGACAGGTTTCTGCAGGTCACGTCATTATTCCCCCTCGCTGCTCTGACTGCAGATCAGGATTCCTGGATGCCTGCAGTGGGTCTGCTGTTTGCTGGACCGGGGCCAGAAGCCCGTCTCCATTTCACTGATGGACTCTCACAGCAATTTGCCTGAACAAACTCATCCCAGCTGTACGGCTCAGGCTCTGCGAAACTCATCACTGTGACAATTTCAGGCATGTTGTGCTTTTCAAATGGAGTCTGGGAGATGTTCCTTCCTGTGACTTGTGTTATTTGAGTCAAAATAGGACTAGAATTGGACAGATTTATGTCAGCGTGCCTCTGGAAGCCGGCGTTCAGTTGATCTGCCAGCTTTTCTTCAGGGGTTCAGAGCAGAGCTGTCAGGAGATGAATGGCGGCGTAATGCCGCCTTTGAATGTACGACAAACGACACCGTCATAAATAACTTTTCCAGAGGGCGGGGCAGGCACTTGGACTTTCTGAAGGCTCTAAAAGACTTGGTGGGGATCTGGATTATCACACAATGGACAAAACTTTTAAATCAGAAACGAATAGACGTGATGGTGCAATTTAAAAAAAAGAAGAAAAAGAAAGTTATTGACATGATTTTGTGTTTTTGGGCAATTTCATACAGCTTCACAGAAAGCAGCCTTTTTGTTTGTTTTGTTGCAAAATATATCAGTAAATTTGTTAAAATAAGTGAAATGAATATATATTGTATACCTACTGACCTTTAGATCAAAATAGAAAATTATTTTTTCCACATGATTCTCACATGAAGTGAACTACAGAGCCGTTTTTAGCTGAGTTCTGACAATCCTGACTTGAAGCTTGAAACAAACATATAATAATGTTCAATAAATGATGCACAAAAGGCCTTTTGTAGAGGGGAGAGCAGTGGTCTTACAATCGGGAGGTTGTTAGTTCGATTCCTATCTCCCCCTGTCTGCGGGTCGAAGTGTCCTTGGGCCTTGCATGACGGCCGCCACCACTGGTGTGTGAATGTGTGTGTGAATGGGTGGATGTGTTAATGCAGTGTGAAGCGCTTTGGGGTCATGCAGAGGAAGAGCGCTCTATCACTGTAGACCATTTACCATTCTGTAGAAGCAATGCATGTGGAAAGTCTAGTTATTTGCCTCATTGGTAAAAACATGAAATACAAAGACTTCAGTCAAATATAAAATCATAAATGAATAAATAATCAAATAATTAATAATAACAATAATTATTAATAATAATGATAATTAAATAATTCAATAAATAAAAATAATTAATAAAAAAAAAAAAATGAATGAATGCCTCTCTCCAGTGGGTGAACTTGTCGGCTGCACCTGTGTTTCTCCCATCACTGATTCTCCTCCAGCAGTGTTTCCACTGGCTGCAGTGGGATTTCTGACACTGTCAGGAGATTTGTGCGAGCTGTTGGTGACGGCAGAACCGTGACCACGACCCGTCCAAGGCCGCGTCGTCAACAGATGTTGCTGCAGTTGCCGGCCTCCCCGAGTCTTCGCCGCCTCCGGGTCGTCCCGAGCGACACGGCTGCACACAGACGCAGAGCTCCGAGAGATCACTGTAATCTGCCGGTGTGTGTCGTCGGAGGTTGCAGAGGAGAAGTGGTTTGGACGTGCACCAGCGCCCGCCTGCGCTCCGACGGTCCCGTCAGTGTTCTGGCTGCCTAATGCCAGAACAAAACACCCGCCTGACGGATATGACAGGCCGATCTGCTCCCGAGCAAGTCGTCACACGACGCCGTCCAGGGTTAGAAAGTCACACACGGAGGAGAGCAGGAGCCTTCAGAGCAGATTTCCATTGTGAGAGGTCTGAGCGGGGCGAGGCGGGGGCGAGGCGGGGGCGAGGCGGGGCGCCTTGACGGGCCCTTTGTGAGCCGGGGGAACCTCGTCCCAGTGTGCGGCGCAGGTGAAATACCCTCAGCGAAACACTTATCCCGGCATTGTTCTCTCAGTCGAACGCTGAGTCCCGGTGAAAAGATGAAGGCTGACGGCCGGCGGAGCCTCCGCTGATCCCCGCTGTCAGAGAGACGTCTGTCGTTACCTCCGTAATGGCTTAAGCCTCGGGAACCTGTCAGAGTGTTCAGCGCTGACAAAACATACATCATCTGCTGTTTACACACTCTGATAAGAACGGTGTGTGTTACAGCAAGTGACGGCCTGCACTCACGCTCAGCAATGTGAGTGTGTGAGTCAAGAGGCCAGATATTTTTACTTTATCAGTGACTTTCTGGCTTTTATTTGTGCAGAAACAGAAACATCAGAGTCTAGTTATCAATAATCGTTACAGGCGTGTTCCTCAAAGGCCTATTGGACCCAAAGCACTGTAAATTACCATCTTACCATAAAAACTTTTCAATCCTTAACTTGTAAGTGAGCTGGGAAATGCTATAAATAATAATAACAGTTATTTTTTGTTTATCTGACTGATATTGAGCCATTTTTCCCTAGAAGCTGGTTTCCTATTAGATGTTGTATCAACCAATAGCTTGATGCAAACTACAGCTGAATAAATGATTACAGTCATTCAAAATACAAAAATTAATGATATAATGGTCAAATTTTATAAATTGTAAAAGAAAGAGATTAGATTTGAATGGAGGAACTAATAAAACCTAAACAACTGAAAGCTGAATGTTGAATTGATCCTATTATATCCACACACTGCAGCGGCCTGAAGAGGAACTGCAAGCTGACCTTTTTGCACCTGTTTGCAGGCTGCTTGTTCATCTCAGCTGTGTTGTAGCTAAAATCTCCTCTCGAGTTCATAAATCTGTTTCTTTCAAGAAGCGCCGATCTACAATCCATAGACAGTAGAGCATCTTCCTCCTGCTGACTGATGTCGCTTCAGCTGACACCCACATACCAGAGCAACCTCCACCAACGTCTGGAAATTACCACTATGTTAAAAAAAAAAGTTTCAGTTTACTGAGCTGACATTAATGATGCTACTTCATGTTGACTGGAGGCGTTAAAGACCGACGTCTCATGTGATGGAGCCATTCATCCTGAAATATATGAGTAACTATGGGCGAGCTGCAGCTGCGGGTCACTGGGTGATGTTCTTCCAGTGGATGTTCCTCCTGGTGGCAGTGGGGAGCTCGGCCCCCCCCCAGACTCATTCCTCCTCACATCCAAACGGACATGTTGCTCCTTTCTTCACACCTTCTCGCCTCCAGCCCCACTCCTGCTCATGGGCCTGAGATGAAGAGGTCTTAACGGCTCACAGATGCTGTCTGCACACTGATGGAGTGATGGTGGGCAGGGGCAGATATCATCCGCCCAACCCCCCCCCCCCCCCCCCCCGCCAACTGGAGCTGCAGCCATTCACTGTGACCAGCTGGAAACACATGCTGGCTCCACACTCCAGATCCTCCTCTGCTACAAGTTGCAAGGAGTGGAAACACATTAAGAGGTGGAGGTGGGGGCAGAATAACCATTCCAACCCTGCTGCATGCGCTACACCCCAACACCCGGGACACAGCTTTATTACTGCAGTAACAGACGACTCTCGAGTCGTTGTTCAGAGCGCGTCGTTCTCTGCAGTGCGTTTGATGAAAACTACGTTGTTGTCGGAGTGTTGCCCTGTAAACACGAAACTCAAACTAAATACGAAAATCTGAGAAAACTGTGGTGTAAGACGGGGCCTGAAGACGTTCCAAAAACACACACAATCTCACAACAGACTGAGAACACACACCAGGAGGCTTTACTGGCTCTTTGAGAGCATGAAGCAGAACGACCGGATCATCTGCTGGCGATCAATACCCGTGGCCGTAACCTGTCAGAGGATGTGATTGTGCAGGGTTTTCATCCTGCAGCCACCAGATGTCAGCCAGGCCATAATATCCAGCAGCTTCACCGGGACACCTGTAGCAGAGGCGACTACAAAGAGGCTTCCTGCCACGGCGCTTCCTCTCTCCTCCGCCTTCCCAACATCTTGGGAAAAGATCTGAGCGCCGTGGCTCCGGGTCCCCCGAGGGCCCTCAAGAGGCTCGACTCGCAAACCGAAGAGCACGGAGGGTGGAGCGAGGGAGGCGCACCTGCCCGTAAATCTGCCCGGACTGCTCCTTTCATGAGGCGTGCCGGACGCAGCGAGCGTGAGAGGAGCGGCGTCCCGGGTCGGACCAGGCGGACGACAGCAGCGTTTAAAGGAGGACATGACAAACGAGGAACCTGGAGGCCCGGGACGTCCAGGAGTCAGGCGTGCAGACACCAAACACCTGCTCTCAACAGCGGTCTGCGTGTTTATGCATTGATCTGGTAACTGGAGGCCCGATAACTTTCACAAAATGACAAACAGATGCTGTTCAGGCATCAATAAGCCGAGGATCTCACAGCACAGCGCTGAGAGAGAGAGTCATGGATGGACGGGAACTCGTTTGGGGTAACGAACTGCAAATTACCTCCTCAGAGTAAATGCAATAAGAAAAAAAGTGATCTATTTACAAGGAGGGAAAAACTCTCCCCGTTACTCATATCAATAATTTGTATTACTGTAACAAAACAGCTGCGACTGGAAACACAAGCAGTGACGAATGTAAACCGTGACGCGCTAAACAAGCAGACCGGGGCCGACCTGCGCCTGCAGAGCCGCCTGTCGCTGCTCTCCAAACACACACTCCATCATCGCACTCAGAAATAGAATCACTGCACCACAATGTAAGCAGTGGTTATTCAAATGGGCCTCTCAGGTATCAGCGAGCAGAAAGCAAACAGCCCGCCGCCAAATGGGACTCATGTCAAACTAATTATAACGCAGCCTCTGCCTGCACACCTGTGGATGCCGCCAGCCCACACACACACGTGTGTGTGTGTTTCACATTTTAGCCCTCGTGGGACAAATGACGAACATATTACAGTGGAATGAAACAGTATTTTCTCATGCAGTGACAGAAGTGTCATTGGTAAATTATAATTGAATAATAATGTCTTGGCCAGGCTTGGAAAAGAGGTACTTAATAGGACTGACCTGGTTGAGTCAAGGCTTAAATAAAATAAAAAAAGATAAAATGTATCTGTTAAAGAAACTCATGTGCAGCAGCTCTTCTCTTTTCCAGTTTTTCCAGGTAAAACCAACCAAAAACCAACATGTTACCAGATCTGACACTGATATGAAATGAATGTGACACACAATAACTATTATGATATCGATATAATATGGTACTAGTATGACGCTGGTATGATGCCCATATTACCCAGGATTTAAATAAAAGCTTTATAACAGATACAATAACACCATGATACTGATACAATGGTGATATTTATTGACGTATAGCCCTTTCTCCTGAGGGGGGATTTCTTGACTGAACTGACCCACCGGTCAGCAGCCTTACAGCACAGCACTCAGAGGGAGCTGGTGGGGGTCGAAGGTCACGCTCAGCGACCAACGCTGGGTGTTTTTGGAAATTGGGAGGAAAACCAGAGTGCCCTGAGGAAACCCATGCCAGCTTGGTCGACCAAATCTTTGCTTTTATTTACACATGAACAAAAAGTGGCATGTCCAGAATTCCGGTATTCACACCCTTATCAATAGTTAAAATAAAAGTCTTCATTAGATATTAGAGTGATTAAAGTCTTCCAACTAGGCCTTATAGTGTTTTGTTCTGTTAATTAATCTGAAGAAATGTGTTCAAAAATCAAGTTTTCTTTGAAATTTTGACCATGTGTTTGGTGGCGTCACGGCGGTCCAGTTTGGAGCCTGTTGCAGGCTGGTTTTGGCCCACAGGCCCACCTTTGACCCCTGGACTATATGAAATAAATACATGAGGTTGTTGTATTTCAAATGCTGCCTGTCATAGTCAGCTGTTTCTTTTTTTTTTTTTTTTTTTTTTGGGGGGGGTGTATTTTTACTATTACTATTACTTACTATTACTATTACTATTTACAATAACGTTTCTGTCTACAACACAATTTTACAGCTATAATGAAAATGATTTAAATCACCAGAAGTATTATTACAAGTATTGCAAATATTCAGTTTTTTTCAAATGTTCACAAAGTCTCTTTTGCTGCAAAATTTAGCCATGTGAATCTCTTCATGCTAGGAAAATATACAAAAGCAATGAGTGCGGGATGGATTTAGAAACCCTGTAGGAAAAAAGTTAACTAGTCTTCTATTTAATTTTGTCTATAATTCACAATAAAAATATTCCTCTTTGCGTTTGAGGAGACAAATACAGGAAAATGTGATTTATCAGAAGACAGCAGGTTGAAAAATGTCCTTCTTTGCATCTTTTGAATGAGTGATCTATTGTTCAGTGCGTCCATTAAAACCCTGCAGATTTTGAATAAGAAGTCATGAGAGCATTTTAACCGGAGCCTTTCTGGTGAAGGGTTTCAAGGTGAATGGAAGCCGCAACCACTAAGTCCTTTCACTGACAAATGACTGCGGCTGAGCTCTTTCCTGGCTCACTGAATCTGAGGTGGGCGGCGGCCGCCACACACTTAATTAGCTTTCTTTATTTGAGTAAAATTTACATTCAGGAACCGGGGGCACATCCTTTCCGAAGACGTATAAGAAAGGACAGAATGGTGAAGGAGGGGAAGTCCTGATCACAGCTTTGTTTGAAGATCTGAGAGGGACAGGCCATTCAAATGATGAGGGGTCACAGCTTTGAATGTCCTCTCAGGTCATCCAAGTGTCATCGCGAACAGATCGGCGGCAATGAGCCGAGTCAGGTTTTTTCAACGGTTCTCCTGCTGAGACGTGGATTAAAAAGTTAAAGTTCGTGTTGCATTACAGCTGGAGCTAACCGGGTTAATAATGCATGAGCGAACAGGTCATGATATCTAGAGATGCTCTGATACCAGAACTGGCTATCGGGTTCGATAGAGCACAGAGGACTTGTTCTCATGAAGGATCGACTTCCTTTTCAGCTCAGCTCCTTCTTCAGCACAACGGACCGCAACAATGACTGCATCACTGCAGACGCTGCACTGATCCTCAGGGTCAGTCTCACCTCCATCCTTCATCCATCCATGAACAAGACCGTCAGACACCTGAGCTCCTCCACTTGGGCCAGGGTCTCTCCACTGACCTGGAGAGGGCAGAACACCTTCTACTGGTCCAGGACCTTCGCCTCGGATTTGGAGGCGCTGATCCTCATCCCCATCGCTTCATGCTGGGCTGAAAACCACCCCGGTGCATGATGGTCCGGGTTCCATGAAGCCAACAGGACAACATCATCTGCAAAAAAGATGACATTCTGCAGTGCGATAGTGTTGTGGAATGATATGATCTCTCCTTATATGAAAGTGATAAATTCATTAGGAAAATCTAAAAATGTTTCAAAAAAAGGATAATTGAAAGAAATCACAACAGCATATAGCTCGGTCATATCAAATCTAACAAAAATCCATTAGGGTGTTGATATCATATTACAGATTAACAATACAACTACATTTCCATAGTTCATTTTCAAAAGAGAATGTTGCTGGAGTCGACTGTATTTGGATGAAATACGCTTGATGTAAATGCAGACAAATGATGGTTGCACAGTGAAAAGACAGCAGAGAAATCAATCATAATTCCTCTGGATTTAAACAAACAAATGTCCAGTAGAAACAGCTTTATCGTCCCATAACCAAAACAAAACATAGCTTCTCATTTCAGAAGCATGCAAATGGCACTTTGCTAAAAGTTGTGTGGGATTTGCATGGCTTGTTTTTCCAGCTCCACAATGCAATCATTACACTGACTAAAGTTAGGATATGGAAATGTCCGTCTCTCTGGACTCACTGTGTTTGTTTAGAGAGCCTGACAGGTGGGGTCTGAGCTGCAGCAACTGCTGGTCACTACTTCCACCTTGTGATCACTCTGCAAACTGCACAGTGGAACTGAGAGGCCCTGGTTTCCCTTCTGCTGCGCCTGGAAACACACTGCTCTGCATATTGAACACATCTGAACAGGTCATTTGAAGACGTAGTGTTGCTGTGATACATCAGTCCTGTTTCAGTCTGTTTACTGATAAATTTTGCCTGAAGTTTAATCAGTTAGCAGGAGGAAGATACTCTATCTAATCTAATCTGGATCTGGGTGTCAAACTGAGATCCTGGAGGGCCACAGAGCCCAACATGTCTTCCATTTCTCCCTGCTTCAACACAGCTGAATCTCATGAAGGTTCCATCACCGATTTCAGCAGAAAGTTTGATGACGAGTCAGTCATTGCAGTCACCACTCTTATTCTGAAGTTTGAAAGAGAAACCTTTAAGTTTCCTACTGAGGAGGCTGAGTGAACCAGAGGAAGAACTGGACTCTGAGCAGCTCCTCTCTCGGCACTCTGAAGACCAACATGTGAAAAAAAAAAGCTTTGTGAAATTGCCCTTAAAAAAGGGAAATTATGTCAGAAACTTGGAGCAGTCACTGATAAGAGGAAGATAATTTGTGAAACGTGGCAAAGGTTTCAGTGACCATTGTAATTTGTTGGGCTACATGAGAATTCACGCAGGTGAGAACCCCTATTGTTGTGGAGCATGTGAAAAGTTTCATTCAAGAGAATCAATTAAATAGTCACATGAAAATTCACACATGTGAGAAGCCATATTCTTGTAAAACGTGGTAAACGTTTCAGTCAACAGGCTAATTGTTTGGTCCACTCATGCAGGTGAGAAGCCGTAGGCATGTAGGGTGAGATTTACTCATCGTAATTCACTTCTGCACCACCTGAAAACTCACCAACAGATGAAGCCATGAAAGACTCTGGGAGATCTGGTTCAGGAAGTTGAGCTTCAGCCTAAAAATCACAAAAGACCATCCACCTTAAAGGAAACGTGTCTGACTTAAACACTGTTGAGTTTGCAGTCTGTCATAAAAAAAATGTCAACTTTGAAGAAATGGAAGTAAAATGCTGATATGAATCCAACGGGTTTGGTCCTTCAGTGTTTCTCTTTACATGACTTAGTCTCAATTTAACTTTCTATGGTTCATAGTAAAAATACTTTTGTGTTCCATATAACACCTGCCGTCTCATACAAAAGCTGAAACCTTTTACAGCATGAGCAAAAGCAACAATAATATAGGAAAACATAATAACCATAATGTTTTCTGTTATTCCATGATATTGCTGGTAGTGGTTGGTGATACACCAGAGATTATGCTTTAATTGCACAGAATCAATGTTTATTGCACATTAGAAGTGCAGTGTGTGTCATACTGGCCATGGTGGAGGGGTGTGTGTGTGTATGTGTGTGTGGGAGGAGGGGGGGGGGGGGGTATTAGTGAGAACACTGCTTTTTATAGAGTATCACAGCTGCGGGGAGGAAGGACAGATATGGTCGTCTCTATTTCTTTAACAATATCAAATAGAAGTTCGTTTAATGTCTGTTGAATTATGTTGTGTCTGAGGTGGAAAACGCGGTAAATTAGACTAAAATAAGTTTTAATTGAACCCACAGGTCCGAAGTTACAGCTGTGGCCGCAGGGCGGGGACACGCCCACCGGACTAAACAGTACGACTGGCATGCAGCTCGGCCAATGGCTGGAGAGGTGGGCGGGACTTCCGGTGACAGTGACAAATCAGAGAAAGTTAAACATGTCATCAGAACAACACGGAGGGGGAGTCAACTTCTGGACAGCCGTCATTTTTTTTTTCAACATACATAATAACTCCATCTAATTGTGTGCAGCTTGAGTTCAGCCGCAAGGTAAAAATAACACCTGACGCTTCGTGTCTGACTAACGCGAACGTGTTGACGCCTTTGCGCGGCGCTAACTGTGCAAACTTTCGGGATGCGTCTTGTATTCTGCCCGGACTAGCTTAGCAGGCTAGTTAGCTGTTAGCAAAGTTCCCCAACGCTCGAGCGATAAAATTCCTCATTTCTTCCTTTTCGCGCAGCTGCGTGTCTCCTAACGCGGCGCGTCGGGTAAATCGAGCCACGTGAAGTCGTGACAAGGTCGTGTCAGCAGCGTGACTTTGGTGGTAACTTTGGTGTTTTTTGGGAGCATGTATCCGCGATGGCCACCAGTTTTTGGGGAAGCCATGATCCAATCAGAGTCGGTCCTGGAGTGACACTTCCACAGATAAACGACCCGCTGCACTCGCCCGCAGACACTCTCAGCACCCCATCTGCAGCCGTATCATGCTCTGTAGTGCGAGTAGTTTAATGTCACGGTCGGTATCTGTTGCTGCCGTGGTGACCGTGTTAGTTCTACAGGCGGTGCAAGCTGCAAGTGTGCATGTTGCAGCTGTCTGTACACACTACAGCTGTAGTTTTCCCCTCCACTGTCCTCCAAAACCAACTGGAAAAGGGGTCCTGGCGTTAGTATTATTATTTTTAGTTGATTTAATTTTAAATATGGAAAATCCAAAAATACTCAAAAAGGAAACGGTCCATTTCTCTGCTGCTTTGACTCTATTTATCCCTATGTACATGCGCGTGCAACATATACATACATGCAGAAATGCACAAAATAAGTTATGAATATCCAAGTGGTACTTGTAGCTATCAAGACTACATATCTATTCTCTCTCTCTCTCTCTCTCTCTCTCTGTCTATATATATATATATATATATATATATATATATATATATATATATGTATGTATGTATATTTATTTATTTATTTATCCTGCTTCTTGAATCTCAAGTGAAAAAGGAACATATAAATAATTTACAGATTTTATGGCTTTACATTCACACACATGCACATTTATTCAGGCAGCACATTCGCCTGGATGCAGTAACAACTTTTCACCTCTAATGTCAATGACAGTAGTTGTCAGTACAGGTGAAATTGGCTTAAATTTAGATCAGTTGACAGTTAGAAATCCATATTTGAGGTCCATATTTTTTTTCATATTTGAAAGGATGTTTTCTTTCTTTTCTCGGAATGCTTCTGCTCTTGTCTGTATTTTCAGATGAATTTTAGGTTGGGCTGGAATAATAAATGCTCTTGAATAGCTCTTTGGAGGGGAAAATAGCTTACAACAATGTTGATTAAAAAAAAAAAAAACTCATGGCAATGTTCAGGACATGTGATGGTAATTATGGTTTCTGTTCTCCGTAGCTGACTGGAATCCTGCCAGTCCAGTGGTAGATGTCCACCCCTTCAGACTCGTCAGGTGGTATGTCCCATCCTGGCCCCTCTCCGGGGGCGGGCCTGTCCCCGGGGCCCATTCTGGGCCCCAGCCCCGGACCCGATCCCTCCCCGGGCTCAGTTCACAGCATGATGGGCCCCAGTCCGGGGCCCGGGACCCCCAACGCCCCGCACGGCATGCAGGGCCAGAGCGACTACTCTCAGGACAGCATGTATCCTATGCACAAGGTACTACCGATATGTGTGTGTGATATAGAATAGTTGTTATATGTTGCTGGATGTTCATCTGTAGTAGTGTTCAATTAAAAAAATTTAAGAAATTCTGTGCGCGTTTAGCTTCACTTCAATTACTTCCATTCTTCTTTTTATGATAAACATTTGACTAAAAATTAGAATTTCCTTAACATTTCTGTTCTAAAAACTGTAACAACTCAAAACAAAAGAGTAGAATCGGGCCCCGTTTACACCCCAACATATCAAGTGGAAATGTGGTGTATTTGCGTGTTTTTGTTTTTTGTTGTTATTTTTTTGTTTCAGAAAGATTTGAAGTGTTTTTGTCACCCGTCTAAAATTTCCACCTTGGGAGCCATTTTCAAAAAGTGTGGCTCCACATACTGATGTTGCTTAACACACACCCAAAATGCAGTTTTGTATTTTCACCGGAAGTCGTTTATGTGTAAAGGTTCCTGTTTATAAAGTTAAGAAACGAGTGTGATCATGTGAGGAATATTCCTCATGTACTGAATAACATTTCGGTCCTGTATCTTAGTACCAAGAAGCTCCTCCAGGCTCCTCTGATCGAAGGTTTATTTTCATGTTTCCAGCCTCTGGAGGGCATGAATGACAAGACGATGGCGGAGGCCATGCACTACGGCCACATGAAGGGCGTGGGGATGAGGTCTCTGCACAGCGGCATGGGGCCTCCTCAGAGCCCCATGGACCAGCACAGTCAAGGTATCCTGTCCTTACTTTACTCAAGATCACCGGTTTAAACCCTGGTTAGCATTTTTACCTCTCTGTCCTCGAGACTTGTTCTTTTTCTTGGCACAGCAGATAATAAATCCACCCCACAGTTCACCGATATCATGTCCAGTCTGTCCTCAGCCTGACTTTTCCAAGTTTTGGCTGTTTCTCATTATTTATTGTGGTAGTAGTCGTCATGATGCCGTTTGTTTGTTCCTACAGTGATTGTAGGCTCCTTCTTCCT
This sequence comes from Salarias fasciatus, assembly GCF_902148845.1. Lineage (NCBI taxonomy): Eukaryota > Metazoa > Chordata > Actinopteri > Blenniiformes > Blenniidae > Salarias > Salarias fasciatus. The sequence continues at coordinate 25,614,452 of NC_043756.1, forward strand.
CCCTTGTTAAAGCGATACTTCAACATTTTGGCAAATTGGCCCGTTTAGCGCAATTCATTAGTCATTTCGAACAGTATACTTACTTTTTTTGTGAGGGCGAGCTGTTGTTTATTCAGAGTTGAGTCGGGGAAGGTTTTCAGGACGGACACAATGGAAGTGGATGGTATTTTGGTTCCCCCTCGTCAAACTCATCAAATACACAATCCAACAACCCAAAACACTTTGGTGGGCAAATTATAGTCCGCACATTCACTACGCTGTGAAGTATTAATGCAAAATTACGAGATTGAGTTGTTTATGCGAAGATTGCTAAGACGGAACTACTTGTCTGGGCGTAGTGATCTCAAAAGAAAAAGTAGTTCCCAGTATTTGCTTCAGTGTCGTAATGCTACAATATTATTTGTTGGTGTTCCACAGCGTAGTGAATGTGCGGATTATAATTTGCCCACCAAAGTGTTTTGGGGTTTTTGGATTGTGTATTTGATGAGTTTGACGAGGGGGAACCAAAATACCGCCCACTTCCATTGTGTCCGTCCCGAAAACCTTCCCCGACTCACCTCTGAATAAACAACAGCTCGCCCTCACAAAAAAAGTAAGTATACTGTTCGAAATTACTAAATAATTGTGCTAAATGGGCCAATTTGCCAAAATGTTGAAGTATCGCTTTAATCTTAGGAATAAAACCTAAAAAAAAAAAACAAAACAAACTGCCTGTTCATACGGCTTCTTTTGCCCTCTGGTGGTATAAACCGGTATTACACCACTGGACATCATTTGGGTGGCTGGTGAAGTTTCTAGCTGTTGTCTGGACGGCGGTTCAATTGATCAGTGAAAACTTGAAGTGAGCATTTTGTGTCTGCTTCAGGATACATGTCCCCTCATCCATCCCCCATGGGAGTCCACGATCACGCATCCAGCCCCATGTCAGGAGGAGGACCCACCCCACCCCACATCCCCCCCTCGCAGTCAGGGGCCATGATGTCCATGGATCCTCAAGGAGGCATGTCCGGCATCTCCGGCATGCCCGGCATGAGTCAGCAGGGGCCGCGGGGCCCGTCGGCCTTCAGCCCGGTGCAGCTGCAGCAGCTCCGGGCCCAGATCCTGGCCTACAAGATCCTGGGCCGAGGCCAGCCGCTGCCCGAAAACCTCCAGCTGGCCGTTCAGGGCAAGAGGAGCCTACCCACAATGCAACAGCAGCAGCAGCAACAACAGCAGCAGCAGCAGCAGCAGCAGCATCAGCAGGCGCCGAGCGCCAGTCCTTTCAGCAGGCCTCCAGGTAGATGTTTGTAAATCATGTTTGTGTTTTGACGGAGTGTAAGCGAGGCAGGCAGCCCAGGTTCAGCCGTCACCATGTTCACCGTTGCTCCTGAAGGTATGCCGATGGCCCCGATGGGCGGCCCCCAGTCCAGCCCCATCCCGGCTCCGGCCCTGCAGGGACACAGCCAGAGCTCGGGACCCAAACCCTGGCCTGATGGTAGGTGAAGGGCGACACACTCACACTCCTCACACCAGCCCTGAAACACACCGGCATCGCTCACACTCTGATCCTGAGTTTGGAGCACCTCTGTTCAATTAATCTCCTCAATTCTTCCTTTTCTCTTGAACCAAATTACTTCTTATGTATTATTTATACTACTTTTAGGTAACAGTTGGTGCCACCGTGTTTGCATTTCCTTTATTTGTTGTGTTTTTATTGTAAAATGCATTGGAAGTCAGAAAGGTTTTCACTGTTCACCCTGTTTACACGGCAGCGTTCTTGTCTTCAGGTCAGTCCAGTGACAGTCAAGCCAGTGCGCAGAAGCACCTCACCCCTGTAGCCAGCGGCCGCCCGTCCCCGGTGCCTCCGCAGGCCGCTGCCGCCGCCGCTGTGCCCACCGGGCCTGCCGGGCCCCTCCCGGGCGGATCCACCACCCCTCAGCCCCCGGGGCAGCAGGTGTCCCCCATGCTCCAAATGCAGCAGAAGCAGAACCGCATCACGCCGGTCCAGAAGCCCCAGGGCCTGGACCCTGTGGGGATCCTGCAGGAGAGGGAGTACAGGTACCTTCCTCTGGACTTGTCATCTTTCTCATAATGTTCTCGTCTGCCTTTACGCTGAAGCAAAGGAAAGCGTTTGTTGAAGTGTGTGTGAAGCCGGTTGAAGGTGAGGGTGGTGCTGCTCAGGTTGCAGGCTCGGATCGCTCACCGGATCCAGGAGCTGGAGAGTCTGCCGGGCTCGCTGCCTCCGGACCTGAGGACCAAAGCCACCGTGGAGCTCAAGGCGCTGCGCCTGCTCAACTTCCAGCGGCAGGTACGACTCGGACGCCACGTTTGAAGCTTTTCTGCTTCAGATGCCACTAAGAAGGAACATTTCAACATAGATCACACCAGATTATGTGATGAAAATAAAAACTCTCAGAAATATAGCAATTCAATTTGACTTTGACTCCACCGTCTCGGCATGTGTTTGATATTTGGGTCTCTGTCCCACATGCTCGGTGTTGCCGTGCACGTCCCTGCAGCTGAGGCAGGACGTGGTGGCCTGCATGCGCAGGGACACCACCCTGGAGACGGCGCTCAACTCCAAGGCGTACCGGCGCAGCAAGCGGCAGACGCTGAGGGAGGCGCGCATGACGGAGAAGCTGGAGAAGCAGCAGAAGCTGGAGCAGGAGAAGAAGCGCAGGCAGAAGCATCAGGTGGGGGAGGAGTGGTCTACAGCGTCTTTCTCCCTCCAGGACGTTTCTCAGACATTTGCAGCTGCTAGCAGCTCCTCTGCGTAGCTTTGTCAAGCCGCTGTCCCTTCTGTTTCAGGAGTATCTCAACAGCATCCTTCAGCATGCAAAGGACTTCAAGGAGTACCACCGCTCGGTGTCCGGAAAGATCCAGAAGCTCACCAGAGCCATCGCCACCTGGCACACCAACACGGAGCGAGAGCAGAAGAAGGAGACGGAGCGGATCGAGAAGGAGAGGATGAGGAGGCTGATGGTGAGAAGCAGCAGCAGCTGCAGGAGTGCTTGGCCCGGCTGGTGGCAACAGCGAAAACTGAGAGTGGTTCCCTCCGTGTCCAGGCAGAGGATGAGGAAGGCTACCGGAAACTCATCGACCAGAAGAAAGACAAGCGCCTGGCCTACCTGCTGCAGCAGACGGACGAGTACGTGGCCAACCTCACCACGCTGGTGTACGAGCACAAAGCCGCTCAGGCCGCCAAGGAGAAGAAGAGGAGGAAGAAGAAAAAGAAGGTGCGGCGGCTTCCCGGGAAGTCCCGAGAGTCCAGACTCAGCTGGTCTCTGGTGTTCCTGAACGCTTCCCGCCTGTGTGTTGTTCTCTGTGCAGAAGGTGGATGGAGACGGCGAAGGCACCAGCGCTCTCGGGCCCGACGGAGAGGTGAGCTGACGTGACGGAGTGGCGCTCGTTCACATGACGTTGTTTTTGTCTGAGAAGCGCTTTGAAAGCGCTGAAGTTACCCGGCCCCGGCCTCCTCCGACTCCCGCCTCTCTCTGTCGTGTTCGTCTGCAGCCCATGGATGAGAGCAGCCAGATGAGCGAGCTGCCCGTCAAAGTGATCCAGACGGAGACCGGGAAAGTCCTGCAGGGGACGGACGCTCCCAAATCCAGCCAGCTGGAGGCCTGGCTGGAGATGAACCCCGGGTGAGCGGCTCGCTCTGTCTGCAGATTTTCTTCTTAAAAAGGAAGCGGCGTCAGGATTTGTCATTCGGGTGAATTTAAGGGGATTGAGGAGCTCCGTAAGCTCCTGCAGGCAAACCGCCGCCACTAATGCCAGGAACACAATGTTCTTAACCACAGAAGCCTTTAAAGCAGACACTGAACCCTGAGTGAGGCTCTCCACACACAGACCAGGAGAAACACATTTAACTCGATACAACACGCAGGGTTTCATAGAAATGGAGACTTTGGCCTTCGGAAAGTTACGACAGGAGCTTTAAGAAATCCAGGAAATGTGTTCTGCTGCTTCCAAGTCATGTAACAGCCCAGCAGTGCAGTTCCTGCACATTGGAGCTGATTGAAGTTACTGAAGATGTAACATCCCCAACAGGTTCATATATTCAAAGAAAAATTAGTTGTTGTTTTTTTTTTTGTTGTTGTTTTTTCCCAGCAAATTTCTTCAGAGTGTCGGTGGCGCTGCCACCTCAGTATGAGACGAAGCTTGTTTGTAAAAACATGCAGAATGTTATGGATGTAGGAGACGTCTTGGGGACATTTTACTGTGTTTTGCATCGGAAGGTTTCATTAAAATTGACTTTATGCACTTAATGGTTGCAAAAATCCCTTTTTCCAAAACTTACCCTTAGAGCCACAACAAAGAAGAACTGAAAAGTTTGAATTTAAAGGTTATTATGACTCCGTTCCAGCCTCTCCAGATGCAGCGCCTGAACTGTAATGTGTTTGACTCTTCTGATTCACACTGTCCTGAATCCCTCCTCCTGTGGTTATTTGAAGCACAGCCTGTTTCTCCCGTCCGCTCCAGGTACGAGGTGGCCCCGCGCTCCGACAGCGAGGAGAGCGGCTCAGAGTTCGAGGAGGAGGTCAGTCTCAGTCGACGAGCTCCAGCAGATCCAGCAGGGGGCGGTAGCTGCTCGCGCTCCGTTCACCCTGCTCTCTCTGCTCTGCGCCGTGACAGGAGGAGGAGGAGGCGGCCAAGGCGGACGGCGAGGAGAAGACCATCATCGATCCCAACGGAGACGGTGTCAACGTGACGGCCGCCAAGCACATCATCGAGTAGCGTATCACGTTCCCACCGCCTGTCACACTTACAGCACCAGCACTGTGTGCGCTGCCGACTGTCAAGCTGTCGCTCTTTAACGCACTCCGCCTCGTCCTCGCTCAGGTCGGCCAAGCAGGACGTGGACGACGAGTACGGCGTGGCCACCGACCAGACCAGCTCCCAGTCCTACTACGGCGTGGCGCACGCCGTCATCGAGCGGGTGGAGAAGCAGTCGTCGCTCCTGATCAACGGCACGCTCAAGCACTACCAGGTGGCGGTGTTTCTCCAGCACTCCCCCTCCCCTCACCTCTCACCCGTTTGCCCTCAATCATTAACCTTTCATAACTCACTCCGCCGCGCCTGATTGATTGGCTTTGATTCCTTTCACAGGTTTTTTTTTTCAGCAGCTTTATGAAAGTTGAAAGACATCATAATCGTTGTGTCAGATTAGAAGTGATGAACGGTCCTTGAAGTAATTAATCATGCCGACAGGAGGAAAACAAACAGTGTGAACTGGCCGCAGAAATGCCTTCAATGAATGTTCATCGGCTTTTTTCTCTGCTCTGATCATAAAAGATTTCAAGGTTTCAGAAACTTTTTACAGTTTTTTTTTTTCTAATGTGATCCGATCTGCATCAGAATCACAAGTGTAGACCAACATGCTGTTGGTCCATAGCAGCCAAAGTGCTGCTCACACAGTAAATAACAGAGTGAAGACAGAGTCGGGTGGCAGAGAGAATTATAGAACACGCTGCAATCCGGACGTTTCGACCTGAGTCGCCCAGAATAAAAAAAAATTGAGAATATAGAGAAAAGGTCTAAACAAAAACAGTAAAAATCAGAAAATAAGAGAACATTGGTGAGAAAAAATTGAAGTGAAATGTAGATTTTTCAGAATAGGTGTAAATGTTGACGTGGTGGTCAGTGTTGGTCCGACTCTCTGACGGGGGAAGCTGCGTCCCGCTGAGCGAACTGAAGGGTTAGGAGGACGTTCGGTGACGTAATGTTCCTTATTGCACCTCTAAGCAGCGCGTGGCGGTTTTCCCCCGTGGGGAACCGGGAGGATTTCAGCAGCACTATAATTGGATGAATGAGTCCTCCTCCGGTGTCAACCTGTGGAACAATCGTCGTCCGCAGAAAGCGGTTCAGTTTGGGTTTCTGTGTTTGTTTTTTTTCTTCGCTCTGACAGACATGCCAGTAATTGGGCCTCCCTTCCCTCCGGCTGTGACCTCCTGACCTCTCTCCGTTTCTTCACACGCTCCTTTCGCTGATTGTTTTTCCACAAGCGAGCGCCGCCGTCACTAACATAGATGTCTTTATTTATTTATTTTCTTTTTTTTTTCCTCCCTACCACCCAACAATCAGCTGGGAAATAAAATGCCACGGTGGCAGTGAGATCAAAGTCCCCCGGCGAGACACACAGTGAAAAGCTTTAAATTAGCTCCTTCTCGCACATACAGAGGTTCCCTGGTACGTGTGGAGAAACCGGGAAGATTTAGCTTCTTTTCATGCAGTGTTTTTTCTTTTTCCTTTCAGCTGTCAATGCTGATAAACAACAAAGAGCTCCAACCAGAAAGAGCAGTGTGTGTGTGCTCCAGCAGCACTTCCGTTTCTCTCCCCGTGATTGAAAAGCAAGTTGTCTCTGTCGCTTCCTGAACGTTGAAGCTGCAGCTGATGGGTTTGTGTCTGGCCGTGCAGATCCAGGGCCTGGAGTGGATGGTGTCGCTGTACAACAACAACCTGAACGGCATCCTGGCCGACGAGATGGGCCTGGGCAAGACCATCCAGACCATCGCGCTCATCACCTACCTGATGGAGCACAAGCGGCTCAACGGGCCCTACCTCATCATCGTGCCGCTCTCGTCAGTACCGCTCACCTCACTATCCACCCTCACTGATGAAAATCACCGCAGTCGCAGAGTAAAGACAGTTCTTCCCCTGACAGCATGGCTTTGAAGCTAATGCTAGTTAGCTAGCTTCCACGGCCTTGGTGTTGTGTTGTTAAAGATCAATATTGCTCCATTTGCCTCTTTGCGGGCCAGTTTTGGCCCTTGGGCCTCATGTTGGACACTCCTGTTGCAGAGCAAGGCTCCAGTCTTCAGCTGCTTTCAGCTTTGAGCTTCTCCGGCCCTGTTTTCACATGGAAAGTAGCTTGATTGAACGACTGCTGTTGTAAATGTGGTTTGATGAGCAGATCAGAATTACTTTAATTTGTTGTGAACTCTGTGGAGCTGCAGTTGACAAAGACATGAAACAGATCAGAAGATCTGTTCATGAGTGTTCCAGAGTCTTCAGGGACGCACTGGACTCAGGTTTTAACACAATGCTTCAGCTCGTCACCTTGAAGGGCTGATTTTTAATGGTATCATCCACGGAGCCTAATGAGAGAATGGCTCCTGAATGGCCTCAGAGTGTGTATATGTGTCGCAGCACATGGAGCCCCTGCTGAGCTTGGCTGACACACACTCTGACACACACTCGGCCTCTCTCTCTCTCTCTGCTGCTCTCTTTTCTTTTCCACATCAAAGCTCGTCGCCGACTTGTCAGTCCGCCTGAGGAGAAGCGAGACGTTTTAATCATGACACAACATTTCACTTTCATCTGTTTCCAAGCTAAATTTACGCTTCCGAGGCGTGGATATTGTGTATTATTTACCGTATATGAGGATGAATTTCCTGGTGTTTGTAGTTTTTTTGGGGATTAACAGACGAACAAACAATCATCAGTCAAGAAAAGCGTCGGTCACATCAGGGAATAGAATTAGTTTTACAGCAATTAGAAATACTGTGCTCTAGTTTATGCAATATTATTTAAATATTTATAGACAAAAGCTTCAAATGACTTGTTTTTGTTGTTGCTTCCAGGACTTTGTCCAACTGGGTGTATGAACTTGACAAGTGGGCTCCTTCTATTGTCAAAATCGCCTACAAGGTGAGAGCCTCCTCGTCTTTTTCCGTCTGCACTGTTTCGGTTTCCTCCTCTCGTGGATTCACCCTGAGCTTTCCCTCCTCCCCGCCGTCCTTTCAGGGCACGCCGGCCCTGCGCCGCGGACTCGTGCCGCAGCTCCGCAGCGGCAAGTTCAACGTCTTACTGACCACATACGAGTACATCATCAAGGACAAGCACATCCTGGCCAAGGTGAGAGACGCCGCCGCTCAGGAGAAGGCGGTCAGGTCAGGCGACGCTCTTCCGCTGTGCGTCTTGGAGAACCAGGAGGGGATCAGCACAGACGGAGGTGTGCTGCCGGAGGCGTTTCCTGTCATGTCATACGACAGCTTTTAAGATAAGGATTTCAAGATTAGGTTCATTATTTTATTAATCATTTCGTCTAACTTATCAGCCAATAATGAAACATTGATGGAAGAAATGGAATTAATATTTGGTTATTTTGCAGACTTCAGCGCTCTGAAGTTAATGTCTGCCGTACTTCTTCTATACAAGTAGCTGAAAACGATACAGTGTCATCGTTGAATGAGGCTTTTAAATTCATAATGGTTTAAAGTAGGGCTGTCACTGATTAATTAATGTTTAACCGATTAATCGCAGAGTTAGGGTTAGGGTTAGTAATTGCCTCAAAGATAAATGAAGCAGGAGAGAGAACGTAGAACTCTGACAGTTCTGAATCTCATATCTAATGAGTTAAGTTCAATTTTTATTTTTTTTCATTTAATGTCCCTGTCATCGGGACTTTTTTCCATCCCTGAGCGGTTCAGGAGAACTGAGAGCATCAGGTTCTTTATTTGAAACCTAAAAATGTCTTTTTTTTGTGAAATCCGATTTTTTTGCGAGTTCGTTCACATTTACAATAAAATGCGACTTGTATGTGATCTCCCGTCTGAACGGAATACCACCCAAAAGTGTCCCGCATGCGCAGAAGAGGACATAACGACGTCACGCAGCAGCGCGCTTCAGTGTTTGCGGAACCCACAAACAACATACAGAATCTGTAGCTTTTCAAGCGTCGATGATTTATTTAAGAACTGATCAAACACGTATTCCTACAATTGAATAGTGAAGCAATCATTTCAGTGCTGCGCTTCTAATCAGCCGCGCCGAGCTCCTTCTGTGTGTGTGTGTGTGTGTGAGAGAGAGAGAGAGACAGGGAGCGAGAGAGAGAGAGGGAGAGCGCGCGTGTGGATATTATTATTATTTTTCCTCCCCGTTGTCCTGATGCTGCAGAATTTAGCGAATGAGAAGGAAGAGAGCCAAGTTTTTGGCCATGGCGTTTTGTGGGGCAGTGGCAGCAACAGAGAAACGCAGCCAGGAGAGGTGGGACAGTGATGAGAGGCTTTAATGATACGGAGTTCAATAATAATTTTCGGATGACAAGAACTCCCTTAATGTGCGTCTGCGAGCGCCTTTTTTTTAACAGTCACGGTAAGACACACGTCTTCGGCGCCCCATATCGTGACGTGCAGGTCGGATAAATGCGACCTGGCCGTTCAGACTGAAGTCGCATGGCAAAAGATCAGATGCGTATCGGATTTAGGACCACATGTCCAAGTGGCCTGGGTCGCATTTGAAAAAATCGGATCTGTGTCGTTCAGACTGTCAGGAAAAGATCCGATACAGGTCGCATAGGGGCAAAAAAATCGGATTTGGGTCACTTCAGCCTGCAGTGTGAACGTAGCCTAAGTCCTGGTTTCAGCGCCGTTTGAGCTTTTTGTTTCACATGTAGTTGAAAAGTAGACCAGTGGCTCAACATGGAGCTTTATTTCAATTTAAAAGCTCTTTTTTTTTTTTTTTTTACATAGACATTGGAGTAAGTTGATGTACATGGAACTTTATTTTGAAAGAAAATACAAATGTTCAAAAAAGAAGCTCTTTCTGTGTGACTTAAGACACTCTGGTAAGAAATGCTGACTTTATGGGCTTGAAACTGATTTGAAATGCAAAATAACTGAATCTTAAACATGCAGTTCAAAACATTATTAGCTATGGAGATTCAGTGATTAATTTAAAGAAAGACCATCTATTGACAACCCCGGTTTAAAGCGTCGTTTCCGTTCCAGATGAAGCGTATCTGAATCACTTCAGGTCTGTCACAACACACACTTCATTATTCCAGCGTATATTCTCAGTTTGCTCACGGCTCGTTTGGAGGAAATGTGAAGAAATGAGGAGGTGACTTCTCCCCTCATCAATCCTCCACTTCTCCTCGACCTCTCTTGGGTTTATGTTGTCATTTGAAAGACGGAGCTGAACTCTCCTCGAGCTCCTCGCAGCTCTTCTGAGTCGCCTGCGGATCGATGGGAACAATCGAGAACAACACAGTGAATCACGCCACCGGCAAATAATTGGACGATTAAAAAGTAACTTAACAGCAACGCACAGCTTCTCCAGCGCGCTCTTTTCTCCGCTCCGTCTCAAACGCCGACACTCAGCCGCGGCCCACAGGGGCTCCGATGGATTTATTGAGTTTTCAGAGGAGAGTTTAACTCAGCGGTCGATCCTCTGAGTGAAGCAAGGTGCAAACTCCAGAGTGAAGAGGCAGAGAGGCGAACCGGGGCTGAGTTTCAAACTGACTTGAGTTTCCTCCATGCTGCAGATTCGCTGGAAGTACATGATCGTGGACGAGGGCCACCGGATGAAGAACCACCACTGCAAGCTGACCCAGGTGCTGAACACGCACTACGTGGCGCCCCGCCGCCTGCTGCTCACCGGCACGCCGCTGCAGAACAAGCTGCCCGAGCTCTGGGCGCTGCTCAACTTCCTGCTGCCCACCATCTTCAAGAGCTGCAGCACCTTCGAGCAGTGGTTCAACGCCCCGTTCGCCATGACCGGAGAGAGGGTAACTGTCCCGGCCCCGAGCCGCTCGCCCGCTCATTTCATCTGTGTCAAAAAAAAAAAAAACCACGAGCGTATGAGAAGAAAGCAGTTCAGACATGTTGAAAAGCCTGGTTTGATGTATGGCCTTACAGGAAAGACTGAAGCAGTGAGAGGAGACGTGTGATTCAGGCGGCGTCCCTTTAGAGCTTTTCTCACCCACGAGTCTCCAGAGATTAGGCGACACTGGTAGCCTGGGAATTCCCATCCTGCCTGCGCCCTCATTTCATTTCGATTTGCAGGGCGGTCTGGCGACCAAGAGGAGAATTTGTCCCTAAGTGCGGGACCCAATCACAGGACGGGGAGGGACAGTTGGACGATGACGCACACTAAGCGACTGCGCACAATGCAGCTCTGCAGTTACGTCAGCGGCTGGATCTGACACGATTGGCTCTGGGTTTCAACAGCCCCAGACTGACAGACATGCACAGCGCCCAGTCAACAGCTGCGGAACATTTTGAACTGCTCCTCCCCTACGAGAAAGTGAACAAGTGGTTCCCAGCCTGAATCTCACTTGTGATTCAGGCGGCGTTAGCCAGCCTGTGACACTGGGGAAACTGTAAACAGAGATAAAGAAAGAAAATACCCACCTTTCTGTACAATATGTCCTCGAAGTCGGATGAGACTAATGAGTGAGTGCTGGCTGAGTGCCTTGGAGCCTCTCGTCTCCGGTCGGTGTTCCTGGAGTCGAGTGGCTTCATCACCCTCTTCCTCAGAGCTCTTTTCCGCCGGCGCTGCCATTCATCATATGAAGTGGATGAAGTGGATGCTGAAGCTGCATCCTCCTCCAGCCCCGTTCCCTCAGAGCCGCTACCCAGCATGCTCTAGTTCCGGGCTCTGCTCGGCGCTCGCTGAGGACAGAACCGTTAGATCCAGGGACAGAGCGAGGACATGCTGGGTGGGGGTTCTGCAGGACCTGGGCTTTCTCCCGTCAGCCTGACCAATCTGAGCACGCAGGCTGGCGATTGGCGGCGGTGGCGGCGGCGCTTCCCGCCTCACTTCAGCCTTTGCTGTAATTGAGCCCCCGAGCAGAGACGTGGAGTCCGACTCTGCCGATTAGCAGAGACACGACAACAAGGCAGTAACTCTGCTGCTAAATGCCATGAAATTGCTGCTTGAGTTTAATTTGCTGCTTGGTGCGTTGCTTATTTTTACCCGTTTCCAGAACCGCGCCGATATCGATGCACAGCTCGACACTGCCTCGTGGCTAAATAATCATCGGAGAAAATGTGTTTCTCACAAAACAAATCGAAGAACTTTTCAAATCAATACCACCTGCAAGTTGTTTTAATTGTCTCTGTTGGGCATTGCTGTGTAAAGTCTTCTTTAATTATAACTTTTTTCCAAAAATACTTCTTTTGGCAGTAATCGCATCAATAAGAGAAGAACGGAAACACAATCTTTTCAGCTGGTGGAGTTTGAGAGAACCTGAAGCCGAGTCCACTGGGACCATTGTTTGGCTAAACTTATCGAAGGGCAGCTTCGCAGTACACACTTCATTAACACCAGAGAAACGTTCTGAATCACGATGAAAGCCGTTTCAGTTCCTCAGAGAAAAGTTGTTCTTTGCCCTCAGAGAAGGTCAGGCACACGCCGGAATACTGAGCAGCGACTGAAGGTTTAACAAACATTTGTTTACTAATGTTTTTTGACGTCGTCTTCGTCGACTAAATTATCATCGGAAGCCGAAACTCCCCCACAGTGCAGAGGTCTCGCAGCAGAGGTTTATTTCAGCCCAGTTCTGTTCTCAGAATACAAAGCCTTCGTGCTCTCTGGGCCTGAATTTGCTAAAAGAAAATAATGAAATATGTTGAACATGTGGTTATCTTGCAGTGTGAAAGCTTTCTCAGGGAAAATGCTGCTAAGCAGCTTTGTTTGGAAGTGAAAACAGCATTATGTTGTAATCCGGCGTGCTCAGCCTCAACACAGCCAGGGTGCAGACGCCGCAGCAAACTGCACTACGGCGATGGACGACGGGGCGACGCGGCCGTCAGCATCGCTTTGACTTTAATCTGAGGATTGATGCACCGACACCACTCTTTCAGTACGAGGGCTAGCCTTTAGTTACAGGCCGATACTGAATCCTGATGCCGGGACTGACTAAATGCCATTCAGCCTAATTTACACGGATGACATCCCACAATGCTTCACAGTGCTTCACTCACATCTGCGTCTCGTTCAGGTGGACCTGAACGAGGAGGAAACCATCCTGATCATCCGCCGCTTGCACAAGGTGCTGCGGCCCTTCCTGCTGCGCCGGCTGAAGAAGGAGGTGGAGTCGCAGCTCCCGGAGAAGGTGAGGGCCGGAGAAGGTCAAACCGCCGATCCGCCACGCCAGAGACCTCCGGTTAGGCGCCAAAGTGGGAATCTCAGGCCGCATCAGCGCTTTAAATGCAGCGTCAAACTGTCTCATGTGCCGTCTACTCACACTGAAGCATGTTGAAGAGCGTTACACTGATGGCTGACTCACATGAATCCAGAGGAAGAAGTGCAGTGAAGTGAAAAGAGGGCACAACGTTCCACATTGACTTTTACACTTCATTCATCTGTACTGTGATGCTCATCAGTAGGGCTGGGCGATATGGCAAAAAAAATGATCACGATTTTTTTTTCCATATCATTCAATCTCGATTAAAATCACGATATGCTATATTGTTTTTAAAACAGTTTTAAAGCATCTGCACTGAAAACTAGAACTATAGAATAGTTTAACATTTTATTAACAAACCAAGCAAATAGCAATGCAAATTAAATAATATAAACATAGAAAAATATATGAACAATCTCACCTAACAGTGCAGTAAATGGGAAAAAAATCTAGCACCAAGACAATAAAATCTTGCGATGCACCGTTTTTTCAGTAAAAGAGAAGAACTGAATGATTGTTAGTTAAAGTGTGACAGTTTCCAGCCCTGAGGATTTTTGTTGCTATAAAAGATTAAAAAACTAAAGAAACCGCCTGGGGATAATGAAGGTGCTTTAGAATGTAAACATTATTTTCAAGTTATGATGCTAAATATGCTGCTGCCATCATTAATGCTTGCATCAAATATACAAAATTTAAATAATCTAGATTGGACAGATTAGATTTAAAATGTAACGGTGCAAAACTACAATAATGTAAAAAAAATAGACAAAATTAATCATTTTTCTCCTCTTACAATGTTGCTCGTACGGTGCAGTGGCCTGAAAAGACAGCACTGGCTACGTTTACGTGCAGTCAATATTCGTGTTAAGATTTCTGGTTTCTGAAACATTTGGAGTAACCCCAGGGAGATCCTCATTCAGACCACAGCCACAGGCGACGCCATGACTGCATTTGCACTTCATGCCACTAGGTGTGCTGTTTGCATGTTCAACCTTATTTTACACAGACACCACAGAAGAAGAGGGGCGCTGCAGCCGCTGCAGGCTCTCTGCATGTTGTTAGAAACAGAGCGTTAGCGGCAAGAAGTGGTGATATGTTCAATGATGCGATGCACCGTCATTTTCAGTAAAAGAGAAGAACTGAACGATCGTTAGTTGAACTGTATCACAAGTAGTTCCTGGACTCAAAAGACCAGATTCTTTGCGGATCGGTGTGCTAGCAGCAGTGAGCTAGCAGCGGTGCAGGTGGAGCAGCCTGTCCTGTCAGCAGCAGCCTCATCTTCAGAGGATAACGCCAATACATGGCTGACTTCATCTGCTTCGCTGCTCCACGTTCAGCTCCATCTCTGTTTACTTCTCAGACAACTTGAGACAAGTTGAGCAGGAAAAAGTCGACTGTGTCACGCACATTTCTGCCATGTCTGATCGAGTAAATGTGCTCACGGCTGATCACCGTGATCGACTGGAAATTAATCGCGATCACCAATCACGATCATATAATCGCCCAGGCCTACTCATCAGTCTAAAATTAGTTTAAGTGAGAAATCACTGAAGTTGTTTTCCTCCACAGTGAAAAACATTCTAAAACCAAATCAAATTTTTATTGATTTTTTTTAAACCCTGTCAATAGTTTTGGCTCCAGTTTGTCATTTTTGTTGTTTTGTCTCCAAACTGTTCATTTCCTGAAGGCAGTTAAGCTTCACCCAGTTTGTCTCACTGAAAAAGATGTTTCTTTCTGTCTCTCCGTGTTCATTAAATGCTCCCCTAAATGTCACAGAGGCTGGATTTGGCGGGGTGAAACTAGGTTTTTTTTTTTTTTTTGCCTGTCCTCTTCAGCTTGAGGAATAATTGATGATCTCTGAGGAAACTTCACATTTTGACTCATGGGATCACAGGACAGCACTCTGCTTTACCACCTCTCACATTGTGGCGACAGTGAGACTCTGACGCCTGGAAACGGTCAGCTCACCTGCGTGGGAGAGTCTCCGGCTCTGCGAAGCGGGCCAGGAGTTCGACCATAACAATTCAAAGAGAAAAGCTTCTTCTAATTAAAGGAGCGGAGCCAGCCTGCTCCCCGAGCTGAGGGTTTCAGCACCGGAGGAGCGCCGCAGTACCTGCTTTCAGTTTTATCAACAGTTTACCCTTCCTGCCAGCTGCTCCAATGCTAAATGCAAACTAGCTTTCAAAGTAGCGGCTGCCTGGGCTGTGCATCGTACTCCTCTCATGGTCTCAGGCTTACGTTCCCAAACTAATTGCCCTTATTTGTATTTGAGGTCTGTGTCCCTGTTTAAATCACCACAAAGTAATTGAAGCTGTAGAGCCGTTCAGCTTGTAACTGCTGAAATGTGCAGTTTCTTTAAAGATGTAAGTGTTAATTAAGAAGAGTCTGCGGTGTCAGAGCTGAAACACTGTGAAAATAATTATACATGAAATCCCCGTGGCCCAGGTGTGAATTAATTCAGCACCTCTGCAGATGTATTAGGAGGAGACACGCGGGAATAAAAGGGTGAACAGGATGGCGCAAGGAGACGATTCTGATAGCTTAACGTCACTTGGAGCGACTTCCTGTCACTTCTCACATTTCCCCGCTTGTCATGGTGTCGGGGATGAGGCTCGGCGGTGACGGGAAGCTGTGGCGCCTCTGAAGTTGTGTTTGTTTGTCAATCCCACAGGTGGAGTATGTCATCAAATGTGACATGTCTGCCATCCAGAAGGTGCTGTACCGCCACATGCAGAAAGGCATCCTGCTCACTGACGGCTCCGAGAAAGACAAGAAGGTAGAAATTCCCTCAGCGCCCCCCATCGCTACTGTCTGCCTCTGGTCCCTCTGCTGTCGCCTCCCTCACTGACGTCTGACCATTCTTATATTCTGTCACATTGTTATCCTGTGTGGTGAAAATGAATTAGGACTGAATCCCAGGTGTCATATTCAATAGTCTGTGAGGAAACTTTTGTACAAACATTCAGGAAACAGAAATAGAGTGTAAAGCCTAATTTACATACACTAAATATGTGTAGATCGTCTGTCGCCTCAAACACAGAGTCTCTGTATAGCCTAGAATACAGAGTCTCTGTATAGCCTCGAACTAACAACATAGATCCTCTGTAGCTTTGGCCTACCAATACCAAGCCTCTGCGTAGCCTCAAACGCAGAGCCTCGAACACACAGCGTCTGCAAAGCCTCAAGCTACGACCGTTGGACTGCGGTCGCCGTTGCGTCGCTCCAGCTGTGGTTACCAGCAGTATAAATAAACATGTTTGTCCTGACAACATCAGACTGTGTAAATGAGCCTCGTGTTTGTGTGAATTGTGGCCCGGCTCTGCAGCTGTGCCAACATTAATTGTTGTTATGAACTTGTAAGAATTATCACCTGACGGCACCGCTCCCCCCGGCCCCACGTCCTCCCTGGTCCACTGTCGCTTCAGCACCAGCTTTTCTCACACTTCCGAAGTTTTTTTTTCTCCTCCAGGTGGAAGAGGAATGCTCTCCCACCTGCTCTTTACCGGCCAGCCAAGCCTCTGACATCCAAACATAGATTTCCCTCGATAGAGACTCATTTACACAGCCGTCTGATGTTGACTTTTAAGCGTGCTCTCCATTCTGAATCCATCAAAAATTTGGATGAAATGTTTGTGTGAAGGGCAAAGGAGGCGCGAAGACCCTGATGAACACCATCATGCAGCTGAAGAAGATCTGCAACCATCCCTACATGTTCCAGCACATCGAGGTGAGCAGTGGCACTGGAAATGCCAGCATCTGCGGCTGTATTATTGAGAAGGGTGTTTGCATTAACTTCTGCTCTCAAAACATGAAAAGTAAATCACAAGATTATTGTTTAACACTGTAAAAGCACCACAGAGCGTCAGAGGACACAGCAGCAGTAAAAAAAAAAATGTCCACAGCTTTTCAAGAGATATGAGGAGAAGATAAAGGTCTTTTATGAAATGTTTTTGTGTGAGAAACAGAATTTCGAGCTGATTTTTATTTTTTTAAAGAAAGAGAATTGGTAAAAGAAATCAAATCACATGACTGGTTTGAACGAGTTTCTGAGTCCAGACAAGGCAATGGAAGACAAGATTCAGGTCTTTACTTTACGGAGACACTTGCTTTCAGAATTTCAACAGAAATCCTCCACTAGTCTAAATCTGTAAATGTGTTCTGCTGCAGGAGTCTTTTGCTGAGCACTTGGGCTATCCAAACGGAATCATCAACGGGTGAGTCCAACAGTACCGCTCATAAAACCAGCCGCGACGTCAGACTTCAGAAAGTATCTGCTGGAGATGAACCGTGGTCCCAGTCAGTCTGAGGCCCGAGTGTCACGTTCATCAGTGATGTAGAGAAAACAGCCCTCTTTAGAGCCTCATGAAGAAATCAGCAGCAGCCGTCTCCGTGTCGACGCTCCGCCGCCGCGGCTCAGCTGGAACATCAATGCCGATCACGGATTCTCAGATTAGGACTGGGTCGGGTTTCCCTTGCTTCCTCTCTCTGCCAGCACTTTGTGTATGATGGATGAATTAGAATTTTAAGTGCTTCAAGACTCTTTTTTTCTTCTTCAAATACCTCAGTCTCACATTTCCATTTCATTGAGGTTTTTTTGGTGTTTCATCTTCACGGCAGCGATGGGCTTCATCAGCTTCGTCCTCACATTTTGTCAAGGACTTGAATGGAAGTGACACTCATTCACCAGGCTGTGTGTTTAAACACCTCATGCAGGAAGATTAAATTCCATCTGGTTCGTGTTGCTGCCGCGCTTGTGACAGACCCGAGCAAGCCTGCGGCCGCGGCGTGTGAAAGCTGGCGTGACGAGCCGTTCGCACTTTACGCTGGTGCTGCTGCCAGCCGCTCACATGCTGAACTCCACTTCTCCTCTGGGTTTGGAGCAGGTGATTCTCACCTTCCTGCTCGCTGCGCCACATAAAAATCGCCGAGCGGCAGCTGGGCTCCGCGATCCGTCAGCCGCCGTCCTGCCGGACCCACGGACACCATAGTCACACACTTCTTTGCTGGATAATAAATCCCTTCCCAAACGATGTTGCCTGTGCCGCCTGAGGGCCTGGTGCTCGGAGCCGCTGAAAACACTGCTTTTCGAAAACAGCTCCATCGCCGTGGAAACGGGTGACTTGCTGACTTTCTCGGCCTTCGTTATATTTATTTCAGTTAATTGTTTTTGTTCATTTTCATGAGGTTTCATTCAGGGCTTCCTCTGCACACGTTCCACTGCTCCCTCACTGCGTTTGAGGCTGATGGTGATGCTAAATGGGAACAGTCTGTTGATTTACAGCCGAAACGGTCACAATCCATCTTCTTTTCCAAAACCGATGGCAGGCGGCGATGGCTAAAGAACTGCACTTTGTCAAACAGACACAATCACTCTTTCACAGTTATTGGTAATTTAGAAAGACCACATAACCTTTTTTCCCCGTGTGTGTGTGAGTGTGTTAGACTGCAGTGTTAAGAGTTACAGGAATCCTGTTTTTTTTCTTTTTTCTTTGAAGCAGTGCATTGCTATCTGGTCCAATGTGGCACAGAGTCCTCATCACATCTCACCACATCACAGCGGTATCGATGCATCCCCTTGTATTTTTTCCGATTCATTCCGTTTTAGCACTGCTGATTCAGATGGTTCTATCTGAAAATCTACTCTGACACGCTGAAATAACTGATTAGAAGGAAGTGCTATAAGTCTCAATTCTGTCAAAACAAACTAAGCCCTGCCTTGAACCTCTGGTTTTGGGTGATCCTGACTTGAGCCGCTGGTTTTGGTTGATTCGATATCGAGGCGACTCGCTGCTCGTCGCGCCTCCCTCCATTGTTGTAACTCGTGGTTTTCAATGTTTTGTCTCCTCTCAGCCATGAGTTGTACCGAGCATCTGGGAAGTTCGAGCTCCTGGATCGCATCCTCCCGAAGCTGCAGGCCACCGGTCACCGAGTCCTGCTCTTCTGTCAGATGACCACTCTCATGACCATCATGGAGGACTACTTCAGCTACCGCAACTTTCTCTATTTACGTCTGGATGGTGAGAGAACTCATTCCATTGTTGCATCAAAACTTCACACCTGCGTTCACCAGAGGTTATCGATTTATTTTATGACGACTTTTCAAAGGCTTCCGGCACAGCAGTGAGTTTGTCTCTCGGCTTCGGCCCACTCTGACTTGCTGTGTGCGAGACAAAAACAAACAGGCTTCAAAGCACGAACACTTTCCAACAGTGTGGAAGCTTGTTCATTTCTCAACCGGAGGATCACTGCCGGCCGACCACAGAAATCTGGAGACAAACGGCTTCCTTGTTCCCACACTCCACCTCACACACTCTGATAGCAGCCAATCACTGAGACGCTGAAACCAAAACACTCATGAATACTATTTGATTGAGACGAAGTCGGGTTGTGAATCACTTGTAGTGTTTTGTTGCCCTCTTTAGTAAAGACAAGAAACTCAAGTATTTACTAATGGGCCGTTTTTACCAGTTTCCAACCGTTGACCCATTCAACCAACCAACACACCACCCATCCATCCATCCATCCATCCATCTGTCCATCCATCCACTGATAAATCTGTCCATGCATCCACTCATCATCCATCCATCCATCAGTCAGTGTGAGGTGAAGTAAACTATATGCATTAAGCTTCCACACGGTCTCTCTAACGAAGAGACTGTTTCTCATAATGGAATAATCCTCTTCAAAACTCTATAAAACTCAAGGAGGGGGGTGTATTTTAACCCATATCAGCACACACACATCTGAATCCAGCCTCCCTGTGGAGATACATTGAGTGTCTGTCCCTGATGGAGCTCATTGGTGACCCCTCCTAATGAAGATAGATTCCCGCCCACAATAAACTTTCTGTAACGTAGTGAGAAGTGTCACGTTTCCATGCAGTGAAAGAGATCCGATGTTTCAGGCACCACCAAGTCAGAAGACCGAGCGGCGCTGCTGAAGAAGTTCAACGAGGAGGGATCTCAGTACTTCATCTTCCTCCTGAGCACCAGAGCCGGCGGGCTGGGCCTCAACCTGCAGGCCGCCGACACGGTGGTCATCTTCGACAGCGACTGGAACCCGCACCAGGTACCACCACCACCGTGCTCTCCCGGTGTTTGTAACGTTTCCGTGGAGACGGACGTGGTTTTCAGAACGTTGCCGTGTAAACGTAAACCTCTCCTCAAACGCCCTGCAGGACCTGCAGGCTCAGGACCGTGCTCACCGCATCGGGCAGCAGAACGAGGTGCGCGTGCTGCGCCTCTGCACCGTCAACAGCGTGGAGGAAAAGATTCTGGCCGCTGCCAAATACAAGCTGAACGTGGATCAGAAGGTCATTCAGGCCGGCATGTTCGACCAGAAGTCCTCCAGCCACGAGCGCCGAGCCTTCCTCCAGGCCATCCTGGAGCACGAGGAGCAGAACGAGGTGCCGCCTCTCAGCATCGTTTGATCTCCTCTTAGAGCAGTGAAAGGTTCGTTTTCATCCAAATGTCTTTTCTTTTGTGACATTTTTTTCAACAATTATTTAGGAAGAAGATGAGGTGCCAGACGACGAAACACTCAACCAGATGATCGCCCGCAATGAGGACGAGTTTGAGCTCTTCATGGTGAGAATTTCTCTTGCATTGAAAGTGGAGACGCCGCATCGGATCGGATCGTCTTTGGCCTGATCCCGTGGTGGAATCGTCATTATCTTCTACCTTCAAGTATGAATCCATGCTGAGATGCTAACACCGATGGCGTCCTGTCCCCCCCCGCAGCGTATGGACATGGACCGCCGCCGTGAGGACGCCCGCAACCCCAAGCGCAAGCCCCGCCTGATGGAGGAGGACGAGCTGCCGTCGTGGATCATCAAGGACGACGCGGAGGTGGAGCGGCTCACCTACGAGGAGGAGGAGGAGAAGATGTTCGGCCGGGGGTCTCGCTGCCGCCGCGACGTGGACTACAGCGAGGCGCTGACCGAGAAGCAGTGGATCCGGGTAATTCGCACACTTTTCCCGATCCCGAGCTCCAGTTCAGAGCTCTGCGAGATCAGCTTCCCGCTGGCTTTGGTCCGCTCCTTCCAGTTTTCCTCTTAACGTATATCCACACTTCAGTGTAAGTACGGCGAGAAAACCGAAGACAGATGGTTTTATGGTTTTTAATTCCTCTCAGGCCATCGAGGACGGGAACCTGGAGGAGATGGAGGAGGAGATCCGGCTGAAGAAACGCAAGCGCAAGAGACGACAGGACAAGGACTCCTCCAGCAGAGAGGACGCCGGCGCCAAGAGCAAGAAGAGACGAGGGCGTCCCCCGGCCGAGAAGCTGTCCCCGAACCCGCCCAAGCTCACCAAGCAGATGAACACCATCATCGACACGGTGATCAACTACAGAGACGGGTGGGTGGAGCTCCTCCTTTACAGCTCACACAACTCGATCAGTGATTGTCATGAAACCTTTTTTTTATTTTACGTCTTTTTTTCGGTATTTTTGGCTCATTTACTTCTTTTAGCTGATTTAACTAAAAGAACTATTGGGAACATCCTGCCGCTCGGTGCGTCCTGGCGCTGTGTTTCCCTCTGAGCGTGCTGCTCGCCTCCGCCGTTATCCAGTGGAAAGAACCGTTTCCTCCGGCAGACGTGAAGTCATGTCTCTGGACCACAGATCGAGGTCTCCTCGGTTTTGTCTCGCTCTTCCCCTCAGCCCATGTGTAAAGAGAGAAGAATGCGTCTCGCTGTTACATGCTCCCGCCACGGCTCTTCCAGGAAAATGCCACCTGCCTTTCCAGAGTCGCATTCTTTCCTCTGCGAGCCGACGGCTGCTGCTCCCCGAGCATCTCGCTCCCTGGACCGGCGGTGTGGTTTCCACTCCAGGAACGTAAAATCCAGTTCTAGAGCTTTGGCCGCAGAATACGCAATCCTCAGCGCCAGATGTCTGATTCTGAGCTCAGTCCACCAGAGGGCGCCACGCCAAACCGTCTGAAGTCGGACTTTCAACATTCTGACGTTGCTCCTCCAATTCTTCAGATACTCATTATTCATTTCTGATCTCAATGCCCCCCCCCCCAATGGCGACCTCTAACTGCGATACATTGGTCTGTATCTGCAGCTGGCAGGATAAAGAACTAGAATGAAGTAGCCTCTAGCTGAATTGTTTTTTATTTTCTGCTGATTTCATCATTTATGGTTTGTTTTTAAGTTTTGTGATGGTTTGGTTGTTCTTTTGAAACCTTTTCTCTCTATAAGTCATTTGAGCTCTTTTGACCATATTTTACCATTTTAGCAGTTTTCCTGAAGTCGTTATAGCTTTTTTGGCTTTTTTTTCCCCCTCAATTCTAACCTTTTAAACTACTTTAGCCTCTTTTATTTGCCTAAACTCTGCTGTTATAGTTAGTTTTTGATGTTTTAGCCACTTTAGCAGTTAGTTTTTTTTCTAATTTATTTCCATTTACCAAAGAATCATTGGGCATTAAAGGCAGTCAGAGTGAAAAAATCTTTCCAAATCTTGAATTTTCCTGAAGCCAGGCTCATGTTATTCTCGCTGTGCTTGTCTGTTACGTAACTCGACCACAGCCAGGGAGACGGGTTAGGAACAAGTGAGGTCAGGGACTCGTCTAAACCATCTGTCTCCAGATGAAGGAATTTTCTCTCTGAACGGGCTCCGTCCCGTCACAGTCTTCTGATACGTGTTTACCAGTAAAGATGAGTGGAGAGCAGTGCATGAATGCGTTTCTGACGTTTCTTCAGGTCTGGAAGGCAGCTGAGCGAGGTCTTCGTCCAGCTCCCCTCCAGGAAGGAGCTCCCAGAATACTACGAGCTGATCCGGAAGCCAGTGGACTTCAAGAAGATCAAGGTGAGTTCACTGCGGAGAAGCCGATAGATCTCAGCAGCCGTCGGCCTCTGGCATCGGAAGGCCTGGATGAAGTTGCCGCCGTTTTTTCCGTCCACAGGAACGAGTGAGAAGCCACAAGTACCGGAGCGTGGGAGACCTGGAGAAAGACGTGATGCTGCTCTGTCAGAACGCACAGACCTTCAACCTGGAGGGGTCCCAGGTAACGCTCTGCCGCTGCACTCCGCTGTCAGCCAGAGCCCCAGACCGTGCTGCGACGCCAGCAGCCGGAGGCGGCGTACGAAGGCCCGGCCGGCTGCTCTTCTCCTCCGGACCGTTTACCACACCGTCATCTGCATATGTGGAGACACGGGAGGGCGAAGAGGGACCCTCTGAAGGAACTTCAGCGTTATCAGCGTGCATCCAAAAACACAGCACCACCTTGTGGCCTGAAATAGAAACTACAATGTTTTCTTTGTTTCTCGTTTTGTTTTCAAAGCTTCACTTACAAGAATGTCAAAACTATTTCGGTTTATCAACATTTAAATCTCAGATGAAACTCGAGAGCAAATCTTTGAGATAACGTCAGAGATGGGAACATGAGGATCACAGATAACACGCCAAAAACCGATGAAAGTTGTTTTTCATAAATAGTGCACAGTTTTGACTGGTGATCAGTCGCTTTAAGGAGCCGACTGTAATCCAACTCAGTGACGATCGTCTGAAAAAAGCGTAGCCACTCCATTGGCTGCAGTGTCGGCGTGACCCTGGATCCAGGATGTGGTGAAGCAGGTTTCTCTCTGCGGCCTTGGTGAGGCTGTTTAGCTTGATGAGTCGGTGTGTGGGAAGACATAATCACTGCCAGCACTCCAGTCAGTGCCGCCGTATAATGAAGACTCTTCATCAGCAGAAGAGTGGATCGGTTCCAGCGTGCCGTAGAAGCAGGTCGGGCTTCGGTTTCCTTCATCCTGTTAATGACTGGACCTCGTCCTGAGAAAAGCTCGTCCTTGACTTGAGTTTGTGACCGTGGCGTTTGCGCCTGTGTGCGCTCTCGCTGTTCGCCGCCGTTGACAGACCGGAGCCCGGCGGACACGTCTCCAGACTGAGCTCTCCTGCGTGGCTTGTTAAAAGTCTGTTCTTCAGACGCCGTCCTGTGTGTCCTCGCTCTGAGACATTTGATATATTACTGCTCATTAATGGTTAGGTGGCGGGGGGGGGGGCATCATGGGTAATGTAGACCTAATCGTCCTGCTGCCTTTTGCTCAGAGACAGCATGCTGGTTGCCATGGAGACGGCCATGTTTCCGTCTGTCAGTCGTATCTAAGGTCTGTTGTGGTGCTGCCCACCCCTTCAGTTTGTACTTATTACTTCAGAAATGATTAGAAATGGACCAGATGGATCTGATCAGTGGCTTTTAATTGGAGGTGCAAAGTTATTTAAGTATTGGGTTTTTTTAAACTTAATATAAGCAAGATAGTTTCTCTCACAATTTCTTTGCAGTTTGTTCAAGCTCTTCAGCATTTTCATCGATTGATATGATCTAAAATGTCAATTCATTTGCCACAAATGTCAAGAAGAGGATCATTTTCATGCATTGATTTTGCGATTTTTACATTTTTTGCAGCTAGAAGCAGCTCTGGAGTTATGAAACTACATCAAAGCCGCCCACATTCTTGCTTTTGCTTTTTTTTTTTCTGTTGCAATACATGAGCTTTAATGAGAAACGGCTCACTTCCTGTTGAATAGCTCCCGTCTTCTGACAGGGGCCACAGCACAAGGACAGGCTCTGGTTGTTTCATTGTCAGATCAGTATGAAATCAAGTCTCCAAGTGTTGAACTTCCCGTACGACGAACGTCTGAAGGAGAGATTTTTGTCTTTACCTTACAGATATATGAAGACTCCATTGTTCTTCAGTCTGTATTCAAGAGCGCCAGACAGAAAATTGCCAAGGACGACGACAGCGAGGACGAGAGCGACGAGGACGAAGAGGAGGACGAGGAGTCTGAGGCCGAGGGTGAGCGGTCGCCGTCGGTGTCTGGCAAGACGTGATGTTTTCCATCAGACATGGCCGACGCATCGATCACGCTCAGCCTGATTTCGACGACACAGTTTTGTTTAGTTTTAGTCTTCCATAAAATCTTTGTGTCCGTCAGCTAAGTATTAAGATTTAAACTGAGTAAATATGTAGTCGAGTGAAATAAACTAAAAATGATGAAGTGAAAATCCATTTAACTGTTGTAGTAGGAAACAATTATCCTCATTGACTTGAGAGATAAATATTTATTTTGTATACAAAATAACCTTCCAGCGGAGTCCACAAAGCTGTAATGTTAGTTTTGGTGTAATAACAGCATATTACACAATAACAGCAGCACACAAAAGAAATTACACTGCAGACTTTGTTTTCTTGAGGAGCAAATCTTCTCAAGAAGGGTCAGAGTGTTGATTGTCTCCCGGTCCACTAATGAGCCCCGTCGATTCTGCTCAGCTGGCAAGTTTCTTGTGAGATTCAAAGAGAGAAATACTCAAATCAGTTTTTAAAGCTGTGTGTGTTCTCATTAGTCAGGTCGCGATTGAAGCTGCACTCAACATGTCCGTGTGTGTGTGTGTGTGTGGGGGTGGGGGGGGGGGGGGGGGGGGGGGGGGGGGGGGGGGGATTAGTGTAACTTCTTGTGACTGAGCAAGCAGTGATTACCGCCGGTCCTGTTTGAACGGTCTGTTTTCCTGTCGCGTTCCCTCCAGCCAAGTCGGTGCGAGTGAAGATCAAGCTGAGCCGGGACGCCCGCGGATCCGACAAGGGCAAGAAGAGGCAGAGCCGAGGGAAAGCCAAGCCGGTGGTCAGCGACGACGACAGCGACGACGATCAGGACGATAACGTAGGTGTTGGTTCCTCTGGTTCCTCCTTCCTGACTGTTCCCGACTCCTGCTGGGATTCAGCCTCTGTCCACTCAGTTGCTTTGTGAGCACATCGATTTAACAGCTGACTTATCCATCCATCAATACACTCATGAATGAATGAATTAATTAATTAATTATGCCTTTATTAGTCCCACTTGGGGAAATTTCATTTCTGGAATTCCCCATTTCATTTCTGTTCATCGATACATCAATACATTCATCATCCACATTTTCATCAGTACATCCATCATCCATCTGTCCATCCATCAATATGTCCATCATCCATTTTCCATATATTTTAATAGATTTTTTTTTTTAATAGTTTTAAACTGAAAAGATGTGTTTTCTCTTGAAATGTTGTGGCGTAAACGAGTCTCTGGTCTTCAATGTTTTCATCCTGACTTAAAGCGATACTTCAACATTTTGGCAAATTGGCCCATTTAGCGCAATTCATTAGTCATTTCGAACAGCATACGAGGGGGTACCCAAAAAAAACCGGAATTTGGTCAGAAAACAATAATAATAATGAGTTCCGACTTCTGGCCGTCAGATGTGCTGCAGGTAAGCCTCATGCACATCTGTGAGAAATTTGAGCTCCGAGAGTTACACTGACGCCTGTCAGGCGCTATTTATAGCAACAGAGTGCAGAGGCGGTCTGCGATTTTTTCCAAAATGGCGACATTGCCTGGGAAGCCAGAGCAGCGCGTAAACATTAAATTCTGCTTTTTGCTGGGAAAAAACAGCAGCAGAAACACTCACCTTGTTGCAGCAAGCCTACAAGGATGATGCTCTGGCGAAGAATCAGGTCCATGAGTGGTTCGGGTGGTTTAAAAAGGGCCAGATGTCCGCGCGTCGGGTGCGCTCAGCCGTGAAAACAATGCTGAGCTGCTTTTCCGCTGTCCAGGGTCTCGTCCACAGCGAGTCTGTCCCTCCAGGTCAGACTGTAAACCAGGACTACTACATGGAAGTCCTCAGACGGCTCCGTGAGGATGTGAGGAGGAAGCGACCCGCGGAGTGGCGGAGTGGAGCCGGTTGATCCACCACCACAGAGCGCCAGCGGACACGGCGCTGCGCGTCACGCAGTTTCTGGTGAAGAATGAGATGAATCTCCTCTCCCATCCGCCTGATTCTCCAGATGAAGCCTCGAGTGACTTTTTCTTGTTCCCCAAGTTGAAGAAAGAGCTGAAGGGACAGCGGTTTGCAGATGTGGAGGAGGTGACAGAAAAATCGCAGCCGGCAAAAAATGGCACTTTTACGCGCGGGTCTGACGACGCATAGGTGAAGTGGGAGACACGGCTGGAGCGCTGCATGAATGCAGATGGGGATTATTTTGAAGGCGACGGTGGTGTTTTATTTTGAAATGTCATAAATAAAAAGTTATAATCAAATTCCGGTTTTTTTTGGGTACACCCTCGTACTTACTTTTTTTGTGAGGGCGAGCTGGTGTTTATTCAGAGTTAAGTCGGGGAAGGTTTTCAGGACGGACACAATGGAAGTGGATGGTATTTTGGTTCCCCCTCGTCAAACTCATCAAATACACAATATAACAACCCCAAAACACTTTGGTGGGCAAATTATAATCCGCACATTCACTACGCTGTGAAATATTAATGCAAAATTACGAGATTGAGTTGTTTATGTGAAGATTGCTAAGACGGAACTACTTGTCTGGGCGTAGTGATCTCAAAAGAAAAAGTAGTTCCCAGTATTTGCTTCAGTGTCGTAACGCTACAATATTATTTGTTGGTGTTCCACAGCGTAGTGAATATGCGGATTATAACGTGTCCACCAAAGTGTTTGGGGGTTGTTGGATTCTGTATTTGATGAGTTTGACGAGGGGGAACAAAAATACCATCCACTTCCATTGTGTCTGTCCTGAAAACCTTCCCCAACTCACCTCTGAATAAACAACAGCTCGCCCTCACAAAAAAAGTAAGTATGCTGTTCGAAATGACTAAATAATTGCGCTAAATGGGCCAATTTGCCAGAATGTTGAAGTATCGCTTTAACCTTTCTGCTCTTTTCAGTGCTGAATTATTTAACCTGCTTTTCGGCCTTTTTATTCCTGACCTCCTGAGCATGCTGTGGTCTGTGGGGCTTGACGGCCTTCCACTGCAGTCTGTCCCCTCTGCTCCTGTTCCACATTATCAATCCTGAGTAGATCTGAGTCCAGTCTCTCCTCCCTCTCTGGTTTCTTCTTGAAGGTTTAAGTCACTGCTATTTCTCATGTTTTCTGGTCCTGTAAGAAGGAATCCTGTGGAAACTACCAATCCCATGTGGAGCTACAAACACTGAATTCATAGCAATAAGACGTCTCAGATGACGGGAGCCTGTAGCGACTCCATGCTCAGGTTTAATTGTGGCTCCGCAGAACAGCCTGACAGCCACATGAGAGCAGTGCATTAGGCCGTCAAGCCAGCAGCAAAACAAACGCCGGGGCCTAAAGCCGGATTTGCATTTGATGCAGGAGTTTAATGGGGCTCCTACCTGCAGCGCACCTGGTGACTGACAGCTCGCCATTAACTTGGCGTATAGGTGACGGTGCCAGGCGCACGTTAACCGCGACGCTGAGGTTCACAGGCAGCGTGACGGAGGTCTGCCTTGTTCCATTACTGTCAGCCAGGCGTCCCCTGCAGCCGTCATGTCCTCCTCGTTTCTTCTGCTGGAGGCGGGGACGGTTTCCCAGCTGCTCTGCGGCAGAGGACACCCCAGCAGAGCCTTCGTTTTAACACCCCGTGTCGTTTTGCATTCTCATTTCAGGGAACTTTTGAAAACGAAAACTGCTCCAGATGTCTCCGGTGACTCAGTCGCTGTTCGAGTTGTTCTCCTCCTCTTGATGTTTTGACAGAACGCCATTATGTTCTCAGTTGATTTAGGGAGACTCCATTAATGAGAGGGCGGCGAGAAGCTGTCAGAGCTAAAGTAGAGCCATTCCTCCCTTGTTTCTCGGCGTGCGTTTCTATACTTAGACTCAGCATTACAGCAACGCATCTTATTCAACAGCATACAATCCTCCTTTCTTTAAGACCAGACTTCACGTGGTTTACATTTCAGTCCCATTATGGAGTTTCCAGATTTAAATGTATTAAAAGAAAAAGAAAAAAAAAGCATAAAGAAATTTGCATTATTCATCAGGTTTGGCTCCGTATTCGGCTCCAGCCAGTTAGAGTAGGTGGTCATGCATAATGCAGATATAGCGTTCTCCGCTTTAGAGTTCTCTAATCCCATCGTTCTTTCGGCTCCTGTTCCCCGACTGCCTTCTAAACAAGTTGTGGTGGAAGCAGCGTTAATGAGGCGTCGGTGTTCAGAAACACTTCATGCCGGGCAGAAAAACCACCGAGAGTCAGCGGGTGTGGGGATGCTGGTAGAGTTGTTCCGATTCCGATACCAGTATCGGAAATTGCGCCAATACTGCCGAAAATTCTGCTCTTTGGATTTTTATTTTTTTAATGTAACCTCATACGTTGGTTCTGGACTATAACATTTTGGAAAGTAATCTTTTAAGTTGCTGTTAAACTATTTTTTTTACTGTTCGAGTTAAACTCCCTGTTCATTTTACTATGTTATGTTTGCACCCTAATTAAAAAAAATATTTCTAGATTTGTTTGAGGTAACTGTTGCACTACTGTTATTTATACTGTTTTATCTAAATAACTTCGTTTTACAATACTGTGTCTGCACTTTAATTTAAAAATGCAACAACATATATTCCTAGAGTTATTTAAGTTGTTGTTGCAGTACTGTTTTATATTGTTTTATTTAAATCCCCTTTTAATTTAAAAATATCGGGGCTGCACTTTAAGTTCTTGAGAATAATTATTCTTAGATTGATTTAGTTCAGTTGCATTTGCACTACTGTTTTTTATACTGTTCTGTTTAGAAATAAATGGCTTGAATTTGTATTGATTCATGTTTTAGAGGGTTTAACCTGAGCCAGGCCTCACCACAGTGATAATCATGTGACAGTCATGCAGGCGTGGCATGGTGTTATTTTATAACATACTGTTATCGGATTGGTACTCGGTATCGGCCAATACCTACAGTAAAAGAATCGGTATCGGGAGGCAAAAAATGGTATCGACTGGTACTGTAGCTCGGCTGGACTTCCTCCCGGGGCGGCTCCCGCTCCACCTCGGGTGGAGTTTCAGCTTCCGTTTCGGCTAATTGGCCCTGCCAGGCGGCGTTCTGGCCTGTGAGGCGAGGGCGCCCGGCGTCTGGCGCTGAACCGTCGGCTACCCGGAGCTCAGTGGATCTGATGCAGCGGGTGATTTCTGCAGTTGGTCTCTGCTCTCCTCGGTCTGTCACTCTTCCTCCTCCTCCTCCTGCTGCTCCGTCCTTCAGACAGGTCGAGGATCTGAGCGAAGGGCGCCGGCTCCCCCTTCAGACCTCCTTCACGGCTGATAGATGAACGATGGGATAACCCGCGGCGCCTTTCACCGTCGATAAGCCTCCAGCCCTCACACTCTCCATCTCTCTGCAGGAGCAGTCAGACAAGAGCAAGAGCGACGACGAGTGAAGTCGGAGCGGCGAGGTTCGGAGCGCCGCTCGGCAGAAGGACACTGTACCTTCCATCCTTCAGGTTCACCTCTGTTTTCTCACAGCTGTTTCCGTCTCTCCTGTGCATTGTCGTCTCCCTCCCGCCAGCTTGGAAATGTATTAATAATAATCTATACCATACAGCAATAGCAATCAGCTTTTATTCCTCTTTTTATGGATTTTGTAGGATATTTTTTAACTCGGTGCTCCGACAAAGCACACAAAATTCAGTTCGAGAGGGGAAGCCGTCACTCTATTTACTTTTTTTTGCTTTATTTGTACTTGCTTGCTTGCACTTTTAAAACATTGGAAATGATTTAACTTGTGAAAAAAGCTGTAGAAAACCTGGCACACCCTAGCTTGCTAGCGCCGCTGGTCGCTTGCGGAAGGAGCCGTTTCTCCGTCTTCGGATTCATGGTTTGACTGTGCAGAGTGCCAAACTTGACTGGAGCTGAACCCCTCCCACAAGAAACAATTAACTCTTAGTAACCATTTCCAGAAGTTAGCGCCAAAGGCTCCAATGAGGACTTTTAAGATCGGAATGTTTACAAGTGTTTTACCTATTTTGCCAATATACTGCACCTTTGATGGGAATGAACATGAATTAGAGTGTAAAGGTTAGAACCTTTGAGACCAATTATAAATAATTTCGTGGCATCATTTTTGAGCCAGAATGCCTCGATTCATGTTGTCAACAACTAGCATTTTTTGCTAACTTAGCATAAAGTTTAAATTTCAGATGCCAAATAAACTATAAATAACTGAGTGGTGCAGTTTTCGGCCACAGAATGACTTCCTGTGAAGGGAGATTGTCCTTTGCGTGTCCGTGTTTTAGCCTTGGCTCATTTTGGGTTTTTAAGGAAGTTACCACGGGACACACAAGCTAACGTTTATAACCTAGCGTAGGTCAAATGTGTGATGTCTAAATATCTGAACTTCTCAATGTGTTTTTGAAACATAATATTTAAACAAGATGACAATCTTTTACAGGTTTTGTAGATAAATTTAACTTGTCCACACAATTGTACCTAAATAAAAGGATAGGCGCTTTCTGATAATTGATATTTCAGTTTTTAACCACTTCTTCACTTTGAAATTGGCCGAAAAATGCTTGTGATTGTAGCGACCCCAAGTCATTAAAGCAAAGTTTGGTTTTTTTTTTAATGTATTGGCGGACATTCAGTGTCAGTGAACATATCAATACTTTCAAACGTGTCCTAAAAAGAATGGTTTCTCACATAAAACTGAAAACACTTCATTTGGTTTTGACTTTGTTGGTTGGTGTGCTCCAGTTAGCTGCGGTCAGCTAGCGGTTGCGGTCTGTTTCCTGGTTAAGCTAACATTACGATAAGCTAATGGTTTACTGTGTGACGACACGACAAGTATTGTTAGATTGTGACGAGTGTTTTTTTTGCATCAAATGAAATCTTTGGTCCATTTGTGAGACAATCCAGCACCCAACGTTTCTGTTTTCCGCTATTTCTTTAGGAACGGTTGTGAATCTAGAAATAGTTTGGTAATTAATTCCCAAAACTGATAAAATACCCCTTTATTTTTCGGGGTACCAAAACCACTTTATAGCACCTTTTTTTTTTGTTGTGTGTTTTTTTTGCCTTATTTGATTTTAGCCATCACTAATTTAAGTGAGTATTTGGCTCAGATAAGGTCAGGTTTGCCTTAACGAATCAAAAAAAGGATCTTTTCATGTCAATGCTGAAACTGGCTTCTTTTAAAACATGTATTTTGTGAGATTCCGGCTTTAATACGAGCCTGACTGGCAACGCCAGAGCCTACTTTAAGGCCTAATGCTAGCTAAGTTAGCATGCTACCCTGATTTACCGATTAAACCAACAAAAGTTCAAAGTTTTGGCTCAGAATGTGAAATATGAAAAAAAGAAGGGCGGGGTTTAGCTAGCCGGCTGCCAGATGAGACGATTGTGAAAGCACAGATGAGAATGTCAAAATGAAATGTAGAGATGTTGCTGAATATGCTGTTTTAAACTGCTTTCAGTCATGAGATTGTTCCCAATATGTAGCCCTCTGTCATCCATATCCTGTCTGTCATGTATACTTTCCTAACTCTTTCAAAAAGCTATGTAACCCAGCTCTGTTCTAATCGTTCGGTTTGTTTTTGTTTGTTTTTTCAATATATCATAAGTATTTAGGGTCCTTGGTCCTGCAGGAGTGTGTTTGTGGTGAAAACAGTTCCCCACGGTGGAATGAGATTAGCGAGCACAGCAGTAAATGTAGCGTCTGACCACGACGGCGGCGGCGAGCACAGCAGAAAAACAGTATTAGCAGTTTGAAATTTCATTTACACAATGTTCTCATTTCAACATTTGGACTGCGGTGTTTGTGTTTTTTTTTTTTTCTTGTGGATAACTTTCACTCCTTCATTTTAGTGTTTTTTTTTTTTTTTTTCGTTTGTTTGTAGCATGAACTCTATGAAATTATACTGTGCAAAGGCCAATATACCATTTCTGTTTGTGTGACCTGTGCTTTGCTCTCCCTAAGTGTGACTTAATCGTTTAAAGCTTTCTTTGCACAGGGTCTTTGTGGTTGTATCTCATAGCCCAGGACAAATAAATATCACTGATTTTTCTGCACAAAAAAAAGAGAAAAGATGAGTTTCATTATTGCCTCGTGTTTCATCTTGTGTGTGGAAACTAGGACTGAAACAACTAATCGATATAATGGATTATTAAAGCGGAGGTCAGCTAATGTAGCAACTGATTAGTTGGTTAATTACTTTTTTTTTTAACTAAATTGGACTGTTTGTTGTTGCATAATTTCAGTCTGTCCTGGCAGCTGCCACAGTGTGGCAGTAATGAGCTTTAGCTGTCATCTACCAGCCCAGCAGGCGAAGAAGCCAGCAGCCAAGATGGCGGAGGCGCCTGGCGAAAGGTCCAAAAAAATCTGGAGAAAGCGACACATCAAGAGAGAAAAGAAATCCACAGACAACTTCACATTAAATCCACAAAAAGGACGTGTGAGCAGCAAACTGACAGGGAAGACAACATCTACCTGTCCAATAACTACTCATCAAGCATTAATTAAACTCGTAAAAATAACCAACAGCTTAATCGATTATCAAAATAATCATTAGTTGCAGCCCTAGTTGTAAGTTTAACCATCTACCAAAGCCCAGACACGTCTTGTGGTGCAGCGAGTCTCATGAGGGCCGTTTCTTCATGGTCTTCACCTCGAGTTTGAACCTCGTCGGCTCATCTTAGCCACGTCGTCGTGCCTGAAGACACGGAGCGTCTGCCGTGTGATTGGCTGATGGGATATTTTTGTGAATGAGTACCGGGAGAGACGGAGCGAATGAAGCGTCCAGTGAAAGCTGCTCCTCTGACTTACTGGTAGTTTTCATCTTTTCCTCCGTAATCTTTCAGTCTTGTAACGGTGCTTCCTATTTTTCCAGCTTTATTAAGAACTACCAATCCCATGTGGAGCTACCAGCACTGGACTATTAACAATAAGATGTCTGAAATGACGGGAGCCTGGAGCTCACAATGAAAACCTTCAGTGACCCCATGCTCAGATGCTTCTCAGGTTTAATTGTGGCTCCGCAGAACAGCCTGACAGCCACATGGGAGCAGTGCATCAGGCCGTCAAGCCAGCAGCGAAACAAACGCCGGGGCCTAAAGCCGGATTTG
The DNA here is from genome assembly GCF_902148845.1 of Salarias fasciatus. Classification (NCBI taxonomy): domain Eukaryota; kingdom Metazoa; phylum Chordata; class Actinopteri; order Blenniiformes; family Blenniidae; genus Salarias; species Salarias fasciatus. The sequence continues at coordinate 25,648,224 of NC_043756.1, forward strand.
CATTTGATGCAGGAATATGATGAGGCTCTTTAATGCAGCACACCTGGTGACTGACAGCTCGCCCCCGGTGTCCCAGTTGGAACTGAGACGATTTGGACAGTAAGATTTGGACCTTACCTTGACCTGTGGAGGTGAGGTCCCAGTTGTAATGCTGCTCTCTGGCGCTAGAGGACCCAGACCTCTCTCGCCTCATGGCCTGTCAAAACAGGCCTCCGCTCTGTATCCCTGCCATTTCTAAACGGAGCTGCACTAAGCCAATTCCACTCGGGGAGTGAGCGTCCATGGCCGTCTTTTTCATCTGCGGCTTTGATGTGGGGGCTGTTGGGATAGCCCTGAGCCCAGGAAGAGAGGGCCAAATTGCATGATAATCCTTGTCTGAGTGCCAGAGATGTCAGCTGCGAGCAGTCAGGTGCCAGGGCCATTCCTGCTATTCCTCTGTAGCCTTTGTCGGCGGGCCGGCCGTCATCACAGCCTCCGTTCGGGGCGTCCGCCCCAACAAAACCCGATCGGGGGAATTTTCCTTCCTTCCTCTGAAAAGGCCAGGTGCTCTCTATTATTAGAGGTGAGTTTATCCCGTGTGGAAACGGGCCCTGATCGATGCGAACTCTTGCACAGCTTAAAAGGAAGAGCGGGAAACGGCTTTGTCTTCGGATTCCGAGGTTCACAATCAGTTTAACGCATGATCGAGGAGGAAAAGGCTCATTTTTCTTTGCAGTGCCAAGAATGGTGATGTGGATTCCACAACGCAAACAAGAGACCCACGAAAGGTCCACACGCCATGATTTCACTTATTTACCTTCAGCTCTTGTCAACATCAACGGCATTCTACCTGAAATGTGCAGAAGTAATTTACATACCAGATTATTGACATATCAAAATCTCTGTCAAGCACGGACTGGGTTCAGGTCTGCAGACTTTTGGAGGTGAAGGTTGGGAAGCTCCGAGCTGGACGGCCAGGTCGATGCAGCAGCGGAGACTGAGCTCGGTATAGTGTGATGTGTTTATCCTGACTGGGAGGAAGACGGATGTTTAGAATGCATGGTGACGAGTCTGAGGCATCAGCATGGCCAGCATGACTGCATGTGTAGCGACTTGTGTTGAACTTCGACCTCGCAGCAATCAAATGCTTCCTGTTGCCTCGGCGTGTTTTGTCATCCGATGGGGATCAGTCGATACGCAGCGTCAGAGTCACTGTGCAGGAATTAACCGGTAAGTAATAGTAATGGCTTGAAAGTCTTTCTTCGGTGGCGAGCAGTTGTTCCCGCCAGCCTGCAGCGTTTTCAGCAGTTCCATTGTTCCCATGGAAACGCAGGTCTTTCTCAAAACTTGTAAATGTGAAACTTCTCTGAAATTAAGTGTTTTTACTTGAAACGATGTGAAAACAGAGCATCAGTTGCACCTTCAGACTCCTGGGTCTCTCTGTGTTTTCAGGCCCATTTTCTTGTCGTGTACAGCTTGAAAACTGCTGAATAAAGATTAATGTAAACCGGAAGGATCTGGATTTGTCTCGGCGCAGTGTGATCAGGACTCGGACCGATTCCTCAACCTCTCGGACCTCCGGCCGTCCTGACATCCTGAACTGATGATCGCTGAAGTCTGAAGAGCCTCTCTGTTTCTACCTGAATTTACAGTTTCAGGATTCGCCTCAGGAGTACGGCGTGTTCCTTCGTGAGCTGAGGAGATAAGTGGCCTGCTGCTGGTTTGACGTGACTCCAGACGTCACTCTTCGCCTCCTGCCAGCAGCCGATAAGCTGCTGAATTGCCCTCCGGTTATTGTTAATTCTTTTTGTAAATTGATCTGCCACAGGGTCTGAAGTTGTGCATCAGTCACAGCTCTTCTTTGTATAAGTAGCTCCGTTTCCTGTTTCCTGGACGTGTGATTTTAGCGTACCGGAGAACGTCTGATAACGTGAAGGCGCTGAAGAACCGGCTGTTAATCAAAAGAGACCAAACTTCACTTTTTATTTTCCGTAATGAGGAAAGTTAGTTTCTCCCCGTTGTGGATTCTGATCTGGGTGGCACAGTGGGGTAGTGGTTAGCACTGTTATGCACGGGTCTGATTCAAGGCTGGAGTTTGCATGTTCCACTTGTGCCTGTTTGGGGTATCTCTCGTTTAACTTAAGCAGTTTGGAGTAAAAATTGTAAAACTTTCATAGCACTTTCTTGACAGTGGAGCTTCAGAGACACAGAAAACGAACCGCTCCCACCGTGGGACTTCTGAAAACGATGGAGCTCCGTCTCCATGGAAACAGGAGAAGATCCTCCAGTATTCCCACATGTTTGTATGGAGGACTGCTCTTCCTCTATCCGTGGATGATCAGCAGCCTCACGCCGTTCAGGGAAAACCGACTGAAGCGAAGGTGAGACGCAGAGCCATCAAAAGTCATATAGAAAACTACGTCATTTTTGCAACATTGTCATGTAAACGTGAAACTTTTCTGAAATGAAAACTCAAAAAAACCTTGAAACATCGTGTCGAAGCTCATGGTTCACCTTTTCATCTTGAAGAGTAACTCAAAAAAACTTGTTTGCAAGCAGCAGAGAAATGCATTTCCTAGAGAAAAGATAAATCTTCGTGTTTAATTTTATAATAATGAGCATTAAAAAGCTCAAATGAAGATCAGAGATGAGGTGAGTCTGAGAGGAGAGGCTCTCAACAGACTGTATCAGTGCAGATCTCAGTCCAGGATGGAGAACAGAGAGAGTTTTATGTTCCACACTCTGAGGCGCTTCAGGAACATTTATTTGTCCAGCAGGTTTCAAATTAAAAATGACACGTGAAGTAGGACAGCGGCCTATTCTGGGGGTTTACTCATGCATTCTGTGGGTGTTTGGAGACGCCGCTCTCAGCAGGCGGCTGCCGGTGTTCATTTATAAACACATCCCCAAAGATTTAATTTCCCACGGTGGCATGAAGAGACTGCTTCTGAAAAACCTGCTGCTCATGAATCTGCAGTTGGTATATTTGGCGTCAGAAGCTCCGTCCTTTCTGCCAGCTTCAAGCTTGGTGTCATTTCACCTTCGCCTTTCCTGGGATTTTACAGGTAGTATTTCCCATCTTTCCTGTTCTCTTTTGGCTGATTACAAACTACTTCCAGTGTTTTACTGGAGTTGAGCCGTTGAGCAGGACCTGCACTGGCGAGCAGAGACGGTGAACGCATCTCCAGGGCCGTGAGGTGGGAAGCGTCTGGTTCAGACGCCCGCAGACCAAACGCTGCTCCGGAATCTTCAGTCCGCAGGTCGGCGTTTCACCACGGTAACCGAAGCGGCTCCTCTGAACCGTCCTCCGGCGGGACGGAGACGCCAGCCGAGCTCCGTCCCGCCGGTGGACGATTCAGAAGAGCCTTCCGACCCTGATGTGCTCAGGAGGAATTCCGCTCCTGAAAGAGGAGCGGGATTAGAAGCAGGTGGCCGGACGGCTGTTGTCTCAGCGCCTCGGCCTTCTGATAACACTTTCTCTGCAGCTGCACCATCTGGGCTTTGATGTAACGAAGCCGGCCAGGGTTTTTCATTCATTACAATTCGTCAACTGAAGCCGCCGCCACCTCTCAGCTGCAGCGAGAAGTCGGACGTTACCTGAGCCAGAGTCTTGGTGAAGTTTGACAAGTGAGTCTTAACAAAAAAAAAGACGGTAAAACTTTACAATATGACAAGGCTAAAACAAGAACTGACTTAACATTATAACAAGCAAACGTGCCAATTGGCCATTGACCAGTTTTTCACGATTGTCAGCACACGTTTCTTAATACAATAGCGGCTTTCTCAATACTGCAACCACAAAACGCTAAACCTGACACTCCCTTTGCAAGAACACTCTTGCCATCAAGCCTCTACATTGTGTTCACAAAATGGAACTCATGTTTTCATTTGCTACACACAGTCGTATTGTCCGATGACACATACCTTTCATTGAGCACACACAACTAAGCTTTTGCTGCACACTACCAAGCATTCACAGCACACTGTAGTACAGTACAAAATGGAACACACCGCATGAATGACAGTGACTCTGGAAAATAAGATATTTCTCCTTTCGTAAAAATGACTCAATAGCCTATATTTTTCATTAAAAAAAATCTAAACTTAAAACAGCACACAAATATGCAGCCAAAAATGTTTTATTTTTGGACATAGTTGAAGAATCATCATGATCAAACGTCATCATGCCTTTGGTTTCTGTCAGGCCAGAGGGCCTCGTCCACATCACAGGCCATGTTCCCCCTATTGAGAAGTCTCTGAAAGAACCGCCTTGAGTGGCGCATGAATCCCTGAATGGACTCGCGGCTGACGTCCCCACAGGCTCCTTCCATGGCCTGGACCAGTGGGACCTGGGTCTGGGGGTTTCACTCATACACCTTCCACCTCCAAGCAGAGAAGAACTTCTCTATGGGGTTGAGGAACGGAGAGTAATGTGGGAGGAATAACAGCATAAAGCTGGGGTCGGCAACTAGATTTGGCATCGGGCCACTTTTTTTTGTGGGCACTTGAATCTCGGGCCAGGGGGGTTGGAGCTCGCGCACGCGTCCGTCCGTCCGCGCACCGGGAGAGCGGTGGAGGGGGGGCGTGCGTGTGTGTGTGTGTGTTGGAATCAAGTCACGGGCCGGATTGGACGGTTCGGCGGGCCGGAAGTTGCCGACCCCTGTTATACAGTGTGCCGACCTGAATTTGTTGAGTTTTGAACACTTGTGTGTTGTAGGTTGATATGACATGAGAAGTGCGTGTAGCAACTGAACATTGTGTGTAGTGTTTGGACGACAAGGTGATGTGCAATTGGTCTCAGAGTGTGAAGAAGGAAAGTCAGAGTCGAGCGGAGTCATAAGGGAGTGTGAAGTAGTGACAGTTCGGGTCGGACAAATGGTACGTGAAGTTACTTTACTTGTACTTGTACTTGTGTTGGTGTGGCCATTAGGTGACCGTGGCGACCAGCATCCTGAAGGTGGCTCTGTCCTGGGCCTTGCGGATAAGATCGGGCAGTGGGCGGTCCTCGGAGATTTGTTTCAGCCAGGAAAGCCTCAGACGGCCGCGGGGCGCTTCCAGTTGTTTGGCGGACGGAGGGTTGCCTCGGCGACGATTAATTTGGCAGTAATGTCATCGCCAAGGCGAGAGACGTGTCCGAAGAGTTGTGGTCTTCTTCTCTTGATGATGGTTGAGAGCGGTACGGGATCACCGGCTCTGGCGTATACAGCCTACACAAATTGTGCCACAGTTTAGATTTGTGTGTGTTAACAATCGGGAAAAACTGTAATGAAAGAACAAGCAAAGGCTTCGACCTGATGCCACACAAACACCTTTTGTGTGACTCCGTCATTGTATACCGAACTGTCTGAGGGTTTGAATGAGGATTAAATGGTGGCCGAACCCAAAATGTCCTCCTGTTTCTTTCATTCCTTCCCTCCTGGGTTCCGGTCTCAGACCTTTCAGATCTTCCACGACGCTACGAACCGCCTGACATTACAGCCTCCAGGAATACTGTCAGCCTCAACACCGCTGTGTGAATGTGTGTGTGTGTGTGTGTGTGTGTGTGTATGGTGAAATGGACGTCCCTCCTCAGCACCGGGTGTCCGGCTGTGGTTTGAACCTGGCAAAGAGCCGCTTTTCCACTGAGCAGCACCAGAAATATCCCCCGTTGTCCAGCCTGCTCGGCCACTCATCAGCGGCGCTGCAGCTGGTTTCCTGAAGACGAAGCTCACGCCGTGTTCTTCAGCCGCACCGTCTCATGTGAGAACAGAAACCGTCCACTCCGGCACCATCCAGGCCCAAGGTCTGAGGCTTAGAGTCAAACTGGAAAATACTTTTTCTTGATTTAAAGCAGTGATTCTCAGCCTTTGTCTTGAGGGACCCACCTTTGACGACCTGTTTAAAGTTCTGTTGAAATTCGGGTTCACTTGGCAGAAACACAATCAAGACATGTTAAAAAGCGTCACACCGTGTCTGGATTGATTCAAACATGTTGTTGCTGCTCTTCTGTGAATGTAGAAAGACTCCTGGCAGATCCAGGATGCCGAGTCTGGTCCTGACCCTCCTCGGTGACTCAGTGCTGGTCTTTACTGGAACACACACGTCAGCAGAACCCGGTCGTCCAGCCGCAGAGCACAATGCAGCATTAACCCCCCAGGAGGGCGCAGTTTGATCTGCACTGTGGGGGTTCTCTGGAGGGGTGGGGAGCCAGCGGGGGACGGCCAGCCTGTGAAAACCCAAGTGTGTGCCGGTAAAACGCCTAGCATGAAACGGTGCTTCGGCTCCACTAATAGATCTGAGGCAGAATGAGGAGATTGTGTGAAAACTTTACGATATGCTCGTTAGTGTGGAAACAGAGGCTCGATCCACGTGTGTTTCTAGTTTCGCTTTACTGTTTTCATTTTAATGGGATTCGATGGGACAGTGAAGAAATGGACCAGAAAGGGTCCAGAAAGTCTGCTCAACATCCAGGTCGCTTCACATTCTCATCTGGTCTGATCCAGCTTGATGTAGAGATCCTGTTTCTTTGCTCTCAGGGTTGAAGGATTTTCAATGGAACAGTTCCTTAGTGTTGTTTTGGAACCACCTGACCCGAGACCGAGTCAAGACCTTAAAGGACTGAGTCAAAACCAAGACTGGAACCTTCCAAGACCACAACAGGAGCAAAACATTAAGCGGACGAGTCAAGACCAAGACCAGAACCCCAAAGTCGAGATAAGACCAAGACCAAGACCGTGGAAGTTTGGCCTTGAGTACGACATTTGTTACCGTATGTTTAACTTGACTTTAATCTGTTGTTATTTATGTATTTTTAATATTTTCTTTTTCCTTGGTGGTGAGTTTGTGCTGTTTTCCTGAAGCGTGTCTCCAGCTCAGGTATCTCAGCAGTCTGGGAAACAGGAACCAGGCATGTATGTGATACATGTGTTTCCCGATAAGACATGGATCAATACATAGATACAGACTGTTTTCATCCATGTTCTGTACACAGCAGAAAAAGATTGAATCGGTGATTCGTTGTTTTCATTACACTACGCTCGTTTCACCGTGTGTGGCCAGTGTGAGTCAGATGAAGGATCTGTTCTTCTTTCCAGTAACTTAATCATTTCATGGGAGACTTATCTGTTTCTGGATGTCAGAAGAATCTACTGTTTATCTTTACCTGCACAGATTCAAACAGCCGAGCTTGTTTTCTAACAGCAAAAATAAATAAATAAATAAATAAATAAATTAAATTAAATAAAAAGAAAGAAGAAGACCCTGTTTCAAGTATTCATTCATGAAAATAAAACGAGTGAGTTTGGAATGTTTCTGAATTTTTCCCATCTCTGCCTTGTCTGGACTGCTGAAGCTCAGCAGCAGTTTCTCTCTAACTGGTTTGACGTCTCATTTCTGCCGCTGCAAAGAAAACATCTGCAGCATCTTTTCTTAAAAAAGAGAAAATTTACCTTGATCCAGTTTTCCAAGTAGAGATGCATCAGTTGTACATTCACAGTGGGAGTTCATGGACTGATGTATGGAGGATCGTGACTTATTTTGAATATCAATCTCATATGTTTTACATTCAACGTTAACTTAAAATTTTAGACTTTATGTATATACGTGACTTGACGCCACCAGAGGTCGCTTGTGAACTTCTCACTGTGAGAATCATGCTTTAAAAGATTTTGTGTCTGGACTTCTTTGCCGTTTGGGCTGTATTAATAAAAAGTGTCTCCTCACTGAATGAATCCAGTCACTCAGTCACTAACTTCCCCTTTGAATGCCTTCAAATGAAAGTTCAGCAGTGGGTTCGTCATTGAGGCGCCGTCGTGGCGCCTCAGCCGAGTCCTCGGAGCTGGAAGTGAAAAGGTGAGCGGCGGCTTTGGCGTTTCCACATCAATGGTGAGAAAGTTTCTACAGACGCTCCGGGAATCGATCAGTAATGTGTCAGTCAAGGTTTTCAATTCCCAAAATTGAAGTGACTTTTTGGTCTGCAGCACGACAAACGGCTGCTGTGAGAGCGCGGGAGACGACAGCGAGGCGTCGTCAGGGCACGGCTCGCTTCTCGTGCACTGGAGTGATTTTCCAGCCAGACTACACGGAGAATAACTCGCCGGAGTCAATTTTGGGTGCAATCACACAAAGCGATAAGTGGCAATTTCAAGCCTAATAATTGAGGCTGAAGAAAAAGTTTTCTGTAAATTTGTTTGGTGAGAAAGTGCGGCGCTCTGTGCCACTGCTGTGATTCTCGACGTTAGAAAGCAGAGATGTGGGGGCTGCAAACCTGGAGTTCGACTCCAGGCATTTTCTCCAACAGCTCAGTTATTTTCAGTCTTTTAAATCTTATTTTGAACTAAACGGCTGCTGTGCCGACGGCGCCTGAGCGGCTTCATTGTTTATCTGTCAAAGCAAATTCAGATCTGTTGAAAACCTTATCGTCAAACTGAAGGTTTTTTTTAAAGTGCTCTTTTAGTGCTTTCTTTAGAAATGATCATAGATGTTTGAGGCAGCCTCCTGTTTCTGTCTTGACCTGTCGTCTTTTAGGTTCAGTGAAGGTTAAGAAGCACCCAGATGGTGTTCTGCTGCTTCTGCTGGACCTCAGCCAAACAGCAAGAGGACAAATAGATGTGTGTAGTTTAAACTTGGCTCAGGGTTCAACAAAGATCGCGATGGTTATGAGAAAGGTTCAGTCAGCTTCCAAGAAAAGAAACACTTCCTCTGTGCCAGCAGAAGAAAGGGTCTGCTGGCACATAGGAAGATCGACATGATCCAGGTTCATGGAGGTAACAGTGAAAGACCATGAAGACCATTCCACTGTGACAACGGTTCAACGGTTCTCTAAAACTGGTAGAAAAACTTTAGTTTTGCCCTTAAAGTGTTGCTTGTAACCCCAGGGCCACGAAACCTTTGATTTCCCCATTTTCCACTCTGTCTGTGTCCGTGGAACAAGTCATACAATAGGAACTAATTTCTGTCATTTATTTGCTTCATTCATCTGATTAGTTTACTGAAAGGTGCTCTAATCAGTTATTTCATCACCAAAAACCACGATGAACACATCTGTGATCTTCCAGGTCTAGAGGGGAGGAAAATGGACTTTCCACCCAGGAGCTAAATGTGTGTTATCTGTTATTTTTATTCAGGTCACACAGGACAGCATGGTTATCTGAGCGCTTCATGGAGGGTCAGGTTCAGGCCAACAACGAATAAAATGATCACCTACCGACTTTATTAAATCTCCAACAAAGGCCAACAGGAGACGAGACGACCAGCGAGCAGCTTCGCCAAGGCTCAAGAAATCCTGCTGGTTTTATTGAGGCTTCACAATGAGAAGGTGACTTTCTGCCTGTTTCACTGAGGTCCAACAAGCCAGAGGGGTTGTTCGCTGATCACTACTTCAGCAGAAGACATGAGGAAGTCCCTCGTCTCAGTTCAGTCCAGGCCGTCCTGAACGAGTTGTGTCTGTGGAACAGTGGTCTGCATCAGGACGAAGCGAGAACCGGAGAAAAACCAGTGGAAAAGCTCCTCACTCTGACATACGGGGACATACTGGCTCTGTTTAAACATGGAAGGGACTCTTCTTTCTGAACTGCTTCCAAGAGATAAAGTGCCTCAGAAAAAGGAGACGGACTTCCATTCTGCAGCTGCCCCACACTGACACCCCCACCCAAATATTCAGCAGGCATGCCGACAAACCATCTATCTGCATTCCTGCAATCCTCCAGGGTCCGAGAGAGGAACTTCACCAGAATCACAAGAGCAGCGGAGACCTTCTCCGAGCCCCCGGGAGGAGCGAGTGGCTTGATTTCAACACACACAAGCTAAAAATACACAAATCCACAGCGGCCGGTTGGGGAAATAGCTGCTTTTTTAGCTCAACTTGATGTAGATGATGATTGTCGGGTTACAAAATAACTCATCAGCCTCTTTTATAGTTCACTCAGTCGCAGCGACTGAAGCTGAACACATCTAAAAAAAACTCTCCTTGAGAGCCAAATTGCGTTTGAAGCCTTCTGATACCTGGCTGTGGACGGCGGGACGCGGTCGGCAGCATGAATTAAACTCTCTTAGCTGCTCTGGCAGGCTGCCTGGCAGCTCAAGAGGCTTTAATATTCAGCTTCCACTTTGTGTTGCTTGAATCTTTTATCGTTGAGCCTTTTTGTTCCAACTCCTTAGTTTAAAATGGTAAATTGTGGTTCTCCATTCGAGAACATCGGCACTGTGTCGCACTGAGCCAGAGACACAGGAACACACAGTTGGCTGAAGTCACCTGAAGCTGGCTCTCACACTCCAGCGTTTCCACCCAGGAGGTGTCTCTCATGCAGAAACCCACCAAAAGACAAAGAGCCAACAGCAGGAAAGATGGATGGATAACCGTATCTATTAGACCTCAGGAGAAAAAAACTGGAGCTGAAACTCTTCCTTTATTTAGTGAGCTGCACCTTTATCCATCAAAATCATTTCTCCAAGCCCCAGAAAGCTTTTCTGAAACATCTTTAACTGCTTCTGTTGAGGTTTTGTCTCCAGTATGTTAAAGCCGGGGAGTTCAGGCCAAACTGCTCTTTTCACAACACGTCATTTTAACTCGGAGCTGTTGCTTGTAAATCGTTTCCTCTGGCTGGTTGACTTCATATGCGCTGCTGTTGTGTTATTGCTCTGCATAGTCTTTTTTCTGATTGAGACCTTCAGTATTTGTGTCTGACCTGGGCTGTGTGCTGTCGGAGAAAATGACTTGGATTACGCCCATCCAATGACCAAGCAGAGAAACTCCCCGCAGAAACAGCAATGCTTAACTGGCAGGGACTGATGCTCACTGTCCAGAAAATAAAGACATTGCAGTGTCTGAATCACACTTTTTTGTTGGTGATGTGGAAAAGATGTGAGGCTGGAAGCTGCTGGTCAAACTTTATCGTACGGACAAAAACTCTGCAGAAGTCCTGTATCAAAGTAAATCAGCTTCTTCTTCTTCTTTCTTTTCCAACAAAAGCCATTGAACTTTCAGGGAGAGTACTCCGGGTTTTGATTTTAGTCAGTGTTCATTAAATGCCCCAAACTGATCCTGCAATCAAAAAGAATTCGATCAGACTGATAAAAACAGTGAGCCTGTTAACGCAGCTCTTGCTAAGGACCAATTCTGTGTTGTACTGCTGCTCCTTTGGGGCTGATGTGTATCGGGGTCCTCGGCCCCAGAAACTTCAGACGTGCCATTTCCAGATGACTCCCAGGACGTCTCCAGGTCTCTGGAGCTTGAAGACTCTGTGAGTCTCAGGTTTTTAGAGCTTTTCTTCAGTGTTCATGTAAATGTTTTCAACCCACTTCATGTGATCGAGGTTCGCTGTGACTCTTTTTGACAGCTGTACCAGTTTCCACTGCATGTGACGTTGGATGGATTTTGACGGACTTTGAGAGGCGCACGGTGCAGCTTGTTAAAAAAAAACAAAAAGGTACGTCCACCTCAGTGAGCCACCATTGAGGAGATTTAGACCATATCTGTTAATCTTTAGGCACAAGAGGAAGACGACGAGATGAAGAGAGGTGGAAGAGGGTGTAAACATGGAGCAGATCTCGGCAGGAGGTTGACTCACTGCTGCTCAGTATTCAACTGACTCAGCTGATTGAGGGTTTAATAAATGAATAAGTGTTCATCTGCAGAACCGCTGGGTTGGAGACGAGAAGGGAAGGGAGCACGAGAATACAGCCATAAAAAGGACAATAACTGGCTGACAAATCCATCCATCACAGGGCACATACACACACACACACACACACACACACACACACACACACACACACACACACACACACACACACACACACACACACACACACACGCACACACACACACACACACATACCAGACTTATGGGGTAGTCATTGATCAGCCCCACAGGAACGAATTCTGGACTCAACGCAGTTTTAAGACACTATTATTGGAGAGACCAGAAAGCAGAACGCTGCAGTAATCACGACAGCCGAAGCGACTGTGGCTCTGTTCTTCAGATGGGAGGATCGTATGTTGGATAAAAAGTGAGCTCAGACTGAAACATGACAGCCGGGCTTTAAAGTTGGAAAAGCTCTTGTCTTGTCTGTAATGCTGCGTGAAGCAAGCTGCTGCTAATCGCCGCAGACAGACGCCACTCCTCAGATCCTTTGATTAACCTTTCCTCAAACAGAAAAGGCAAAGAGAGGCCTGTGATAAAGAGGTCTGGCAGCATTAACTCTGGAAAGTAGAGTTCTTGATGTCAGATTAATGAAGCTAATGAACGAATTACTCTGTCATTCGCTTCTTCTCAACCCAAAACGACAAGATGCTTGATTTGAGATCAGCTAAATGTCAGGAAGAAGCCTTGAAGCGTCCTGGTCTCATTCCCAGCGAGTGTGTTTCTGAGCTGCTGAGACGCCCCCGAGGAGCATCAGTGATCAGAGCAACGGGGCAATTCCGCTTCCTGAGCACGGACAGCGAGGAGAGTGTGTGTCGGGTAAAGGTCGGCTGGATTAAACAGGGATGTGACCCGGGAGACCTGCAAACCACCGAAGATAAAGTGGACTTAATCAATTCTACTCAAGTATGTGAAATAAATCCAGATCAGCCATGACATTATGACCACAGGAAATAACACCAGCTATCTCCTCATCATGTCTCCTGCCAGCGGGTAACAAACCAGCCTTTCATGTATTTTAATGTCAGCTGGAGACTTCAACCCACAACCGGACGATTGTACCAGCTGAGAAACAGCTGCTGCACTGGATCAGGAGCTGGAAATTGAAGTTTGCCTTCAAACAAACAAAAAAAAAAAAAAAAAACACCATCAGGAGGGTGAAACTCACCTGCCTCACGACCGACTGACCCCAGCCCACGTTCTCTCTTAGACGGAGAGCCATCCAACCTTTTTCTTTACAAACCAAAGCAGCGTTTCTCTCTGACAAACAGACAGGAAGCTCAAACCGACACTGCAGGGATGAGAAACTATTGATCCCTATCAACTCAAACCACTGGAGGCATGAGATGGTCAGCTCTAGAGGGCCCAGCAGGACTTATATGCATTGATCATTATTCCCAGAATGCTCCATCCTGCAGTCATGTGTCCTTGGTGTGAACAGGAACTGAAAGTTTGAACATCAAACCTCAGTGTCTTTTTCTTTCTTTCTGATTCCAAATAGCTCACAGCAGATCTCACACAAAGAGAAACTGCTCTCTCCTTGACGGCAATTACGTCTCAACTTATCGGAGACTTTGAGTCCCCTTCATGATTCGAAGAGATTTAAAGACGCTGCGATGAAAGGACTTTGTTCTGTGTCAAACATAATAATGGATTTCTGAGTCCCTGAAGCTGCTGGACAATGAAAAGGTAACTTTTAGAGAGAATCAGCAGTGATTCTGCCCTCTAGTGGCCACTATAGTTACTACAGGCTCTCAGGAGACAGCGGGGTCACGTGTCTGGAGCTGGAGTGTTTTCCAAAAGTTTCACCATGAGAGGTGTTTCCAAAAAGTGGCAATTTTCTGTGTAAAGACTCCAAAATGCAAAGGAAGCTTTGTGTTGTCACTTGAAGACTGTCGTGTTAATAAAAACACTTTCATGTGTGCATTTACACATTTGAACATAAATCACAAAATATAAAGAAACCTTTGGCGGAAAACTGGGCGTACGGCCGAAGGCAGGAGTCTCTGTCTCCACCCAGCAGGGGGCGCCGCTGTTTACCCCAAAAGATGTGGGACTTTATTTAGAGAGAACCTGAAGAACCAGGGACCCAGCAGAGCCTCTAATGGGGGCTGGACAGAGGAGACAGGACTGTTTGCCTTTCCAGGACCTCGAATGATGGCCGGTGTTGAGCGGTAACAGCAGTAAGGGGTCTGCCTCATCTTGGGTCCGGCTCATTATGAGCATCACCGCTGTGGGGAGGAAACCAGGCCACCATGGCGTTGGTGTCTGGTTCTAAGACGTCATTAAACCAAACAATAAAAATGTGACCTGTGTAAATATGTCACCCTCATTATTGGTCATAATCAATACTATCAGGGCTAAATTAACAGATCTCTAATTTATTCAGCCCTCAGCCGGTGTCTGTTCGTCCACGGTGACGCTGTTCGCTGCCGCCATAATCTTCCTCCAGACAGCATTTTTTTTTATATTCCTTTAATTCTGGTTTCTGTTCTTCCACAGAGCTCCTCCTGATTTACCTCCACCTCAGACATGAGAGGATCTATTTCCAGCCTGGAAAAGTTTCTCTTTTTGACCATGTCTGACCTCAGTGGGTGGGGCTTCTGAACCATGAATATTTCAGGACGTGACACGTTAATGCATTTATCAACCCCCCAATCATTCAAACGCTGAGATCAGTCAGATATGAAAGCTTCATAAATCTCACGTGTGTCCTGTCATACGGTGAGATCAACGCTCATTTCTGCGCTCATTTCTACACTAGATTGATAAATGAGGACCACGGTCTCTCTGAATCCTTCTGTTATGGCTGTCGCTGTATTCTCCTGCATTCCACCCCCCCTCCAAGTGTGAGTGTGTGTCTGTGTCTCTGTGTGTGGTTTCCCAGGTTTGCTGCTGCTGCAGGAACCAATCATCGCTTCATCGCTGTACCTGGAGAGCCTCACCAGAGAGCAGAGTCAGCCGATCCGGCGAAGCACCTGAAGAGTTTAAGCGGCTGGCAGGACCCTGACTGGCAGCTGGCTGTGACCAGACACGCTCACGTGCCTCCTGGAGTCAGTTGTCAGTTAGATGGTGAGGCACTCGATCCTGTTTGTGGCACTCAGTTCTGTGTTTTGGTTTCAGGAATCTTTTGTTGTATTACCTCTTTTTTTAGTTACCTTTAGGCCTTGAGTTTGTGGTTTGATAGCTCTAGTTTGAGTCTCTTTTTGTTACCGTTTAATCTTACTTTTGTTAATAAATAACTTAATTTTCCACATAACATCTGTGGTTTTTTTATGTACCGCCATTTACCTTTCTCCTCAACGAGCTGATTGTAACTCCTTCCATGTGCTTTTTTTTTTTTTTTTTTTTAAATAAATAGCAAGCTTCTACTTTGTACCAACAAATAACTTGTTTTCATATAAACAACAGATTAAAGCAAATTAAAATGATTTTTCACAATCTGATCCGTCATAGAAAATACATTTAAGAAGCTGAGAAGAATAAAGGCTATTTTCTCCATCCATGAACACTAAAACTTGTGAATAGAAATAAACTAAAAGCATCGGAAGTAGGTATAAAAATCTGAATGTTAAACAAGAACGGTTTCTCCTGCAGTGGGTTCACACAAGGACCTTTTGTCAAAACCTGAAAAAGCTGAAAGAATAGAAATATGTTTATGGCCAAACTTTGGATTCATAGCATGGACGGAAACAAACTTCCTGTCCTTGAAGGCTTTCAAGAAACATTATATTTTGCACAGTGAACCCCGTCTCTGCCTCTTTTATCTGACGACTCTTTTATGTCTGCATTTTGATAAGCTGCTGTTCTTTCACCAGTTGGTGGACGGCTTCAGAGAAGAGCAGCCGGAGTTCAGAATGACGTTTCTTCAGCTGCAAATCAACAGAAGCTTGGTGGAGATAAATATGGAAGGACTCCAGACTGACTTCATGTTAGTTCATTTCAGTCAAAGAGTTCAATATATTCATGCTTCATTCATTCATGTTTTTTTTTCAACTCTTCACTGAAGTGTGACGAATCGAATTTCCTTCACCGTCTGAAGCAGTTTTCATTAAAAGAAGTCATGAGATGGTAACGGCTGACGGCTCCTCTTGAGGATGGAGCCGCTGCTACTGTGTTCTTTATGCGAATTGTGAAGATAGAAAAAGATGTGAATGAAGGCCTCTCTGCAGCATCTGCAGGACCAGCTGCAACACGACAAGACTTCAATGACACTGTTTTCAAGGAACCAGCTGAAACGCTGCAATACTGAAGAGAAAGAGTTTGGGTCATTCTGGAGCATGTTCCCTCTCAGCAGCAGGGGTGTCGAACTCCTCCACATCAAAAACAAAATGCATTTAGTTTTAATTTTACTGAAACCTTCTGTTAGAGTTGGAGTGCAACAGAACCTCTTCTTTATTCTCGATAAGATAAACCGAAAAAAAAACAAAGTCTGGAGACGACATGCTGGTAGGAAGGAGACTTCTGGAGCTGACCAGAGGTTTGCCTTCCAAGGTCATTATGCCATCCGTTCTGCATCAGATCCCGATCCGATCCTGATCCGGCCCCCTGCGGATTGATTAGGTGTGTTTGAGGCCACTGAGGCTGGCAGTTCCACTCTGAGTGGTCATTTAAGCATTACTCAGGAGAGCAGCGTTATGTTGTTGCCATGGTTTTAATCTCAGGTCGTGTTCTGAGTTGTGACGGTTTCACAGGCGGAAGCTCCGTTTCCACGACAACAATCACTTTGGAGTTTAAAGTGCCCTTAAACTGTGCACTGGGGGAACGAGTGCATAATTCTGCCTGTGAACAGGAAGACCAAACGGGGCCGTTACACAGCGCTGACCGGAGCATTGGTCCAGAACATCCATCCTCCGTTTCTTGGGAGGAGAGGGAAACACGTGACCTGTTCCGGAGGGGCTCAGAGCAGGGATCTCCGTGAGTGCTAACTGCTGAGAATGTGTCCGTGAACCACGACACCTAGGCTGACCGTTTTTTCTTCCCGTCCGGGGGGCGGGACGGGCGGTTCGGATCGGTGCCTGGAGCGGCAGCTACCGCGGCAAAGGACTTTTTGGGCCAGTGTTTCTGCTGCTGAGTTCCGCGCTGGTGAGACGCTGACTGCTCAGACGTGCGTGGTCTGGGTTCCTGATAGCCGCGGCTGCGGCGAGAGCGAATCCCTGGCGGGGTGGCGGTGTGGGGCGAGAGGAAAACTTGCGAGGAAGGCAGAGGTCGAAGGCTTCTCCCTGCTTCTTCCTCAGGTCACTGGTCTGCTGCATGGCCATGACAGGATCGCCGAATAAGCCCTTAGCCCTTGACGGGTCGATGGGAGCATCAATAATGACCTGTTTTTCCTGGTCCGACAGGCTGGAGAGATTCAGCCAGAGCGCTCTCTCTCCTGCCACTGCGAGCCCCATAACACGGCCGCAGCCCTGGACCGCACCCCTGGAGACACGGAGGATGAGGTCCGTGACCACACACATCTCCTCCCATATTTTGGGACTTGGGGAGCCTTTATCCAGGAGGACCCCCATCTCCTGGAAAAGTTCAGCCTGGTAGGCTGTCAGCAGGGTGACAACATTTAAGTTGTTCACTGATTGGGCTGCTGATTTATACATCTTTTGATACATGGAGGCGGAGAAGCGCTCCATTTTCCCCGGGAGGGTGGGGCCCGCCGCGGTGAGCGCGGACCGGTGGCTGGGGTGGAAGTGAGAAGCCACCGCCTGCTCCACTACCGGGGGATCTCTGAGGCCCCACTCGCCCCTGTTAGCCACTTCCAGGCCGGAGTAACCCTTGACGGGGACTCTGTGGCGAAACGGTTTATCCCAAAACCTCTTCATCTCCTTCATGCACGCTGGGACGACGGGCATGACCTGCTTCTTCGACACCGGGTGAGACGGCAGAATTTTGCCGTCGTATAAATCCCTCTCCTCGTCCTTGTCATCCGGTGACGCGGGCCAGTCTATACCCAGCCGTGATGCCACCCGTTTACACACCTCATGCAGGTCGACCTCAGAGGGTGAAGAGGGGGGTTGGATTCCTCCGCTAACGGAGCTGCTGGGTCGGGATGCCGGAGTCGGTGGGAGGATTGCGTCCTCGTCATCCTCCTCGTTATCATCATTAAGGAGGTCCAGGTTATCGTCCTCCCCTCCTCCCCGCGTTCGTCCTCCAAATTGAGGAGCTGGTCAAACAGCGGAGGGAAGTCCTCCACCGGGGGGTTTAGCCCAGTCCAAGTTAGCAGTAGCCCGCTTCGGCTTGGCGGCGCTATCGGAGAGGCAGGGGTCGGCTTTTGAACTGGCCGAGACCCTAAGGCGCCTCTCCAGGATCCTGGTCGGCATAGTGCTGCAGTGCTGGCAGCACTCGGAGTCTGCGAGTGAAGCCTGGGCATGCTGCACTCCCATACAGGCGATGCAGAGAGGATGTGGATCTCTCCCTGAAATGGTAAAACTGCAAGCGGCCGGGCAGGGACGGGACGTGACGTCCTTTCACTTGCTGCTAGCCGAGGAAGCGGTAGCCATAGCCGACCTCGACAGTCAAACTAATAAAACCAACAAAAAAAAAAACGCACACTCTCGAAAGCAGCGAAGTGAATCCTGAGTTGGAAATTCACGCTTGGTGACTACCTTGACGGCGCGTCGGAAGAGCAGTTAAATGAAAATCCAAAGTCAGGGACGCTGAGGAGCCAAGTGATGATCTTCACGTGGAAGAAAGCGAGAATGGTGGGTGCAGCGCGGGGGGCGCTTATAAAGGTGCCAGGCTGCCCCATGCATCTCGAGATGATTGGTCTGTCACATGACAGACGTGGTGTCATTGGAGCTTCCATGATCGGTCACGCCAGGGGGCGTTTCCCATAGTGAGATACCGAGGGAGGTTTGAAAGAGAACCAATAACACAACCCTAAAATCCAACTGGGAGACAAACTACGTGCATCCATGCAAACGTTTCCCACTCATCCAGACATTAGGAAGCAGCTCTAATAGAGATCACAGCGTTCCATGTTCCCGGATGTTAATAGTTAATCGGGTCTGAGCTGTTGGGGTGGAAGTGGCGTTTGGACTCCCCGCCCGCCAATCAACCGCCGTCAGAGCAGTCCTTTGTGATTTCATTTGCTGTCAGCAGGGAGTCCAGCTCTGAAATGTGTTGCCTCTGGTTACATGGAGAGAGAAAGTGATGAATTAGCGTCAGACGGCTCAACCACCTGTTTTTGCTTGTAATCCTGAAGTAACTCAAGTACTTCAGTCCCAGCTCGTCACATCTGCTGATCGAATGTACTGAAATCTAATTGATGTCTTTTATTGCTCATTTCTTGGCCAGACATTAGGGAGGAGATGATTTCCATATTTTTTAATTAAACGGCCTTTCACAGCTCATGACATGAATCCTTATGCCTGAACACAGATTTCTTGGAAGCTTTTTCTTCCTTTGGGAATTCAAGTGATGATTTTTGGACGTCGGTACTTATATAATATGATGCATTACACAGATTAGGATCATACTCATGGCAGGTGGCCGTCCAGACTTGTCGGTGAATTTCATTTACAGAAGTTGCTTTCTGAAATGATATATTCTCCACTGGGAAGTATGAGTTTAAATTACCCATCATTCTTTGAAAAGAAGAGCATTTTGCTTTCTTCATACAATAAACAGGACGTAATGCTTGGATATGTCTTCCTTTCAGTGTTGTATCATCGGAAAGGTGCTTTTTCCTCGGATGAGTCATGGGAAACACTGCGGTTTCTCCAGACGTATCGTCCAGCTGGTGGCTGTGAGGACGAGGTTCGTGGTAACTTGTGGGTCGTTTGTGTAGAACTGAAATGAACGTTGTGGTATTAGAAAGCAGCTGACGTGATATCGGCACTTCCTTAACTTCTACAATCAATAAAAAATACAAACCGACTATGCTCGTGTCCTCTGCACTGTATGAACTGTACATCGTGGTTTATTTAGGAGGTAAATGTTAAACGCTGGTTCACGTTGCTCCTCCTTTCTGCAGAGTGTTGCATGAACAGCAGAGGGATTCTGGTGAATTAATGAAGCCAAACAAAACTGTGTTTGCTCTGATTTCCAGTATCGCGAACGAGAAAACAGAACGTATAGAATATAAAAGAGAAAAGATGAAGGGAAAGACGCTGCTGAGCTTTGTTTACTGCGGACTGTTTTTTCATCCAGTCCTCAAACTATGATTGGTTCATGATTCTGAACCTGCAGGCTGCTGTTCACCAAGAGAAACAAAAATTGAAAAGCGGCCCTTGGAAAACATGTTGACCTGCTGGTGAGTTGAGTCCTGACAAACTCCTGGGTCGTTTTTCACTGATATTTCTTTTTTTTTTTTTTTTTTTTGTTTAGTTTTTTCAGTTGTTACAACTTTATAAGGTAAACCAAAAATAATTGCAGATTTGGTTTTCTTTCTTATTTTGTTTCATTTTTAGTTACTGTACTGAGTAGAAGGAGCTTAGGCTCAAATCATAAACATAATACTGAATCCAAACTGAGAGTCAGATTAAAATGCTTCCTCTGCACCGTCAGGAATGAGAGCTGAAATCATCCCTCCTGTCTTTATTCTAGATGGAGACGTGATGGAAAAAGCTTCCTGTGTGAACAGCTGATCCTGACCTCGGCCTGCCACATGACCTTCTCGAGAGACGACCTTCAACTGACCTTCAGGCCCTCGTCCCCGGTCACTTCCGGGGTTCCCCAGGGCTCTGTCCTCACACCCTTCTCTTCATCACCGATTCAGGATCATTTCCACTGTTCTGCCACTCCAGCTAACCTTCGAACCAATGTCCAATCAGCATATAGTAGAGACACCCCTGTAACCCCCCGCCCCTGCCCCCAGGGAAAACCTCTTCAGCCTCCTCTTGGTGCTTTATTATGATTTCAGAATAAAAAATGATGGAGGATTTTTTTTTTTTTAAAAAAGGAACACAGTTGAATATTATGGTCAAAAAAGTCATATCTTCTAGAAACTGAACCGATGAGGAATAAAGTAAATGCTGGTTCAAATCCTGACAGCAGAGCAGCCGAAGACAGATCAGATTCTTCCCCTCTGCAGGCAAAGCTCTGATAACACCTTGAGCGAGCGAGTTCAACAAGGTTTTGTTATTTAATGGGTTGAAAAAGTGTGGATTTGATGGAGTCCCTGGAGCTGAGAGGCCTGAGATGTGAGAACTTTATCTCTCTGAGCTTCGGTCGAACTGAAGCTCTTCAACATCTTGATTTCCTTCAGCCTGCAGTGGAGTGTTTATCTACAGCAGGTCATTTTATTCAGTACACCAGAGGTCCATTTCACCAAGCAGGTTGAAAAAACTCTGAGTGAAATCCTGAACTCTGTGTTGATCCACTCTGAAATGGAAAACGCTGGGTTTTCGGTTACACAGCAGCTGATTTGAGTTGGATTACTCAACTTGAAGTAGTTTCACCTGGAGTTAAGCACGTGCACGACAACTATAAAAAGCCAGCATCAATGGAGCGCCGATTCGACGAGTCACCATGGCAACAGAGAAGCGGAGAGCGACATATGGCGAGCTGGAACACATTTTTAGAAAAAAATGCAACACCGCTGCAGCAGCGAAGGAGAGAGAGATGTCGTGGCAGAAAATTGCTGCCCGTGTCAATGAGTAAGTTTAAATGTAGTCCTTTATATCAGAATAATATTAAATATTCAATATTATTACTGGGAAACTTTTTGAATGGTCACTAATTAAGGCATTTCATTTAGGTGTAATCCCGCGGGGATGAAGCGCACATGGCAGCAGCTAAAGATGACGGAGGATCTAGACCTGGTAGAAGTGTGGAGGTTCTTACACTTTAAGGCAGTTTCAGTGTTTTCCTATTATAGGTGCTGTAGGCAGGATTCCACATCTCCGCCATCTAGCTTAGGGTTACCTAAGCAAGATGGCGATTTGAACCATGCGATTTGAAACCCAGCACAGCCGATCCTGTCCTGTTTTCTCTGACATCACGCCTTTATGCAAGTTAAGCCCCTCCCACAAGAACGTGCAATGAACGCCCCTTGACCAATCACGGTTAGAGCCTCAGGGGCTCTTCTGATTGGTCAAAGATACCTGGAGCTGTCGAGATTCCTTTTCAGCTCAGAACAGAGACAGATGGAAACGCTGCACCCTCGTGGTGGTGCAATCATGCTACACTCCTAAAGGATTATCAATGGATACTCTAACATTTAATCCAAAGAAAACACAGAAAAATTAGCTCTGACAAGCAAAATCCTGCCTACAGCAGTTTTAAGGCAGTTATTTGAGGATGAATTATTTAACACTGTTCATATCTGAAAAAGAGACCTAAGAAAAGAAGGAAATAGAGGCAGAAATGAAAAACCTGGAAAACAGACACTCTATTCAATCTGAATCTGACCACTCCGTCCTGCTCAATCTAAAGAAATTAAAAAGAGAATTTAACTCTATACAAAGAGACCGTTGGAAGATGTCTCGTGAGCAGACGTGGAGTTGGGAGAAAATGCAGGCGCTCATGGTGCATGTGGAGTCTGCGCCGGAGTGTTTTGGACGGAGCCTGAGTCTTTACTGTCCAGTCCAGGTTTCTGTGCAGAGGAACACTCAGGTACTTATAAGAGTCCACTGTCTCAGTATCTGTTCCCTGGATGTTCAACCAGCTCCTTGGTTTTTCTGGCATTAATCCAGCAGGTTACAAGGTTCTGGTCCAGCTCTTGGTTCTCCTTGTCGTCTCTGTTGTAGATGTGACGGATGATGGCAGAGGCAGCTGAGAACTGCTGCAGGTGGCAGTTTGCTGTGGAAGGGGTGAAGTTGGTGGTCTAAATGGTGAACAGGAGATCCAGACCTTGAGGTGCCTCGTGCTGCAGTATTCACAGTATTAGACAGGTGGTCATAATGTTACGGCTGGTTGGTGCTGGAATGGAGTATAAGTTTGAATTCCTCTAGTTTTCTCTGTGGTGTGGGCTGCTTTCAGTTTGGTCCGTCTCCAACATTTCCAATGTCTCAGGTACCCATGGGAGGTACCCGCGCATTCCAGGCGCATTCCAAACATAACAGATATACGATTATATTCAATAAAGTGGTTTCTTCAATACTGCCTGCCTGGAATGCTTGGGTGTGGAAACAACCGCTCCCGCCAATGCGGAAGTGAACTAACCCCGCCAGCCACTTGCGGTGTAGGCGGACAAAAGAAGCGCTCCCGCCGCCACCCCTCTCCACCGGGTGCCAGCCTTGCAAGATCGGCAAGATGGCGGCATCCGCAACGAAAGAAGTTCGTAAATGTAAGTATTTTCTCAATGAGTAAAGTTTTAAAATGTAAGATAAACATTTTTCTTCAGTAAACAATTGTCGCATCTGCCTACGTCATCGTCAGCGGCGACTACTGATGACGTACGCGATTGTCGAAGGGGTGTCCCAATTCGGAGGGGTTTACTTTCGGCCCTACCCCTTAGCACTCCGTTTCAAAGGGGCAGGGGCAAGGGGTAGGGCTAAGTGGGAGGGCTAGAAAGAGAAATAGGATTGGGCCTTAGCCATCTGTAGCGGCCAAATGGAGTGGAGAACATCGTCAAATTGCTAGATTTCTCCTCAAGCTTGACATGCCAGAAACCGCTTTTAATATCGCACACTGTGAACACCTTAGCTTTAGACATGTCTGGGAGTACATCTTCAGTGATTGTTAGTGGGAAGTGACTGCGTTTGAGTGCCTTGTTAAGGGGCTTTGGATCAATGCATACTCTTGGTTTACCATTTTGCTTTTGCACGACCACCATGCTACTGATCCAGTCTGTACTGCAGTCCACTGGTGTGATAATACCTCTGTGCTCTAAGCTGTGAAGCTCCTGTTTCAGTGGCTTCGTCATGGCGACTGGAACACGTCGCTTTGGGAGTTGCACAGGTTTCACACCCTCGTCCATTTCCATTTTGTATTGACCTTCCAGACATCCGTCCCCTGTGAACACATCTGCAAAGTCGGTTGTGATCTGTTTCAGTGTCCATTGTCCGTTTGTGTTTCTCTCAGTTGTCACAATACTGTCAATTGCCATAATGTTTTCATAGTGCATTTTTATAAGTTTCATAGCCTCACTGGCTATCTTAGCAATTAATGGTACTGTGTAATCTTTGTCAACAATCTGAAACTCTAACCGGTACAGCTTTTGGTTTCTAGGGTTTCTAAGTTTCACTTCACATTTGCGAAGTGGCTTCACTTTGCTTCCAATGTACATCACTAATACGGTATTAGTATCTTCCAGCTTAGCATCTGTGTTAAGCAAATGAATAGGCAAAACATTAGATGTAGCTCCACAATCGATTTGAAACTTAAGCGTGTTGTTAACTGACAGCATGCCTGCAAACAGCTTAGTATCATTACTTTTGTTACTTTCAACAGTGTTTACATTGTCATGTTCAATCACATCTTTGGCACACAGTATATCCTCATATTCACTTTCACACTCTGAAACACAGTGCACAGATTTCTTTTTCTTTGGTTCAGAGCGGGCTTTACATTTAGCCGCAAAGTGGTTTTCCCCACCACACTTTTTTCATTTCTTTCCAAAGGCCGGACA
Organism: Salarias fasciatus; assembly: GCF_902148845.1. Taxonomy (NCBI): domain Eukaryota; kingdom Metazoa; phylum Chordata; class Actinopteri; order Blenniiformes; family Blenniidae; genus Salarias; species Salarias fasciatus. Next base: position 25,672,332 of record NC_043756.1, read on the forward strand.
TCTCTGTTTGCTTTTTTCGTGCGTCTTGCTACAAAACTTGCAATCCACCGTGTTGTCATTCTGCTTGAGGCACGAGGATCCCTACACAGCATGAACTTCTTCCACTGAGGGTCCCGAGATGGCCTTGCAGTTTTCCCTTGACAACTCAGCAGCTCTGCACAGTTGAACACAGGCGTCTAGTGTCAAGGCTGTCTCCCGCAACAGTCTCTCTCTCTCTCAAGCTGCTGCTGTTAATCCCAAAAACGATCCTGTCACCAATGAGGGAGTCTCTCAACGGCCCAAAGTTGCATGTTTTATCGAACAACTTCAGTTCAGTAACATAGCCATCGATGGATTCACTGGCACCTCAAGTCCTTGTGAAAAATTTGTACCGCTCCACTGTCTCGTTCACTGTAGGATTGCAGTGGTTATCAAACTTTTCAATAATGTCCATTATCTTCCAGCTGCACTCCTCTGTGTCTCCCATTAACGTGCTTAGCAGCTCTCTGCCACTCTCACTGACCAAGTAACTGAAGAGCCTGACCTTCTTCTTCTCGTCATCCTCGGCCACAGTTAATTCAACATACAGTAGAAACTCAGCTCTCCAGGATTTCCATGTTTTTGACAGATTGTTGTTGTCCAGACACAACGTTTGTGGAGGTCTCAGGCCGTCCATGCTGTTGGCGGTAGCTTGTTTACCTCGCTGCTAATCCTCGCTAACCGTTGCACTATATCCTCCTCGGACTCCGACTGACGCAACAAAAATGCTTATATCAGATGATTTGCTCTTAGCTTATCAAGCCCTGGTTTTAACATTAAATCATATGTATTGGAGAAGACTGTTTTTTTAAATGTCTTTTTACATTACAGTCTTGCTGTAGCTATGCAGCTGCGATACTATTCAAATTGGAGCTCTGTGTTAGAATGGGAAGGACGGAGAAAGAGGCAATTACTTCAGGCGTGTGCATGTGGAAGCAGAGTAGAAAAGAAGTCAAGCCAGCTCAACTGAGGGATATAAACTGAACTGAACGTCTCCAGAACAGGTATGGAAAATTCTAAATGAACCTGTGAATGGTGGAGGATCCGTACCTTTAATTTTGAAGCGAACAGACTGAAATTAGACTGTACTTCTTGTTCAAAGTGAAATAACAGGAGTAATTTTCAAGCAGAAACCTTCAGCATTACACAGCATCTGCACCATAAACAGAAGAAACGAGTTTGTTCTGTTTTCAGATGGAAGAATTGATTGATTGACTTGTCTGAGCTAACATGCTAATGCTACTTATGGTAGAGACATTTCCACGGCTGCCAGGATCTAAAATATCTCTTCCTGGGCTCCAGTAAAGCCACCCACTGGCCCTAAAGAGCAAATCTTTCAGAATTATGATGCTTTCAAGTTTTTCTGGGATTAGAAATAAACCTGTCTGACTGCATGACACTGGGAGCTTCCTGCTAGTGACTCTTTTAAAAACAATGAGAACCGTGTCACAGCAGGTCATGTTCAAATTGTCCTGGCTTTCTTAAAGTGTCACCTGTGTCTGATGAGTCGGAGCTGTCAATGCTGCCTTCAAGTTGACGTGCACGCTCCAGTCACGTGCACGCAGCAGCTAACATAGCTGAGGAGGAGTGAGTGCAGACTGGAGCAGAGCCGGTGTTTCTGATGAACTAGTTTCCCTGTTAACTGCTGACCATCTTCTTTTCTTGTTGTTGCTGGATGTTAAAAACAACCAGACAACGTTCTCCTCCTTCATTCCTTAAACCATATAGTTACTGTCAGTTTTATTAAACTGAGCATTTTATTTAAATGTAGCCTGTCCGGCCTCGTGCCTCTATCTCTGTAAAACATTCACATCCATCACATCAGTGACTTTCTCGTGTTTCCCTCCAGAGAGTCCACAGCAGCACGTTGGCGTCCAGACGACGTGAAGCAGGAAGAACATGAAGCTCCACATATTAAAGAGGAGCCGGAGGATGTTGAGGAGTCTGCTGCTGATGGTGGAAATTCCCTGGACTCTGTGAGAGACTTGACCACCCGGATTCTGACTGCTGCTGCTGAGGAAATCTCCTCCGTGCTCCAACAAAAGATTGTCCGGTACGAGGAAGCGGTTGTTCATCATCACAGACTGCTAGAAATCATCTGGAAACCTGAAACCGAGTTACACAGAACAGGTATGGAAAAGTCTGAATGAACACATGAATCTGACTGGTGGAGGATCGCCGTCGTTATGGCTGTGTGTGGGTTATCCAGTTTTCAATATTGTAATCAGCAGACTGATGACTCCACCTCCAGATACACTGACTCCTCTTCTCCACTTTCTCCTTCAACTCAACCACACAGTGCCCCCTGTGGTGTGGAAATGTGGAAGAAGTTTTGAAATTTGGATTTAAGAGTTCAGTTTCACCGCTTTGAGTTCCAGTTTTGTTTTTGTTTTTTTTAAGATGGAACTGTTTAAGAAGTATAACTGATCTTTTTATCCTGCACATTGTTTGTCCCAGCAGAGCTCCAACAGCACCATGGCCACAGGAAGGAGCAGTTCATTCAACAGGAAGCAAGCCACTGTCGAGGGCAGGAAGAACCACCACTTCCACAGATTAAAGAGGAAGAAGAAGAACCAGGACTTGTCCAGGTTACAGAGGACCAGGAGGAACCAGAACCTCCGCAGACTGAGGATCACGAGGGTCTGGGTACCAGCCAGAAGGCAGAGCAGCTTATTCTGAAGTCCGAAAGTGAAAACTTCAAGGTTCCTTCTCCTCAAGAGCAAAGTGCCCTGACTGAACCACAAGTTGTACCAGAACCTGAGCAGGTCCTCTCTCAGGACTCTGAAGTCCATCATGAGAAAGAACATCTTGATTTTCCTGTTTCAAAGAAGCGAGCTGAATGTGACAAAACATGTGGTGAAACTGTCCGTAAAAAAAAGAAGCTTTATCAAAAGGTCGGGCCGGTCACCAGTAATGTTTGTGAAACGTGTGGCAAAAGTTTCAGTACAAAGAGTTATGTGTTGATCCACATGAGAACTCACACAGGTGAGAAGCCACATGCTTGTGAAACGTGGGAAAAGTTTCAGTGCCCGCAGTAATTTTTTGAGGCACATGAAAATTCACTGATGAGCTCATTGAAGAACCTATGGAAGAGCTATTTCTGGAAGTCAGTTCAAAATATAAAGATGTCCTGTTCATACAGTTCTTCATGATTTTTTTTCATTTGTGGCTTTGTTTGACAAATTTCGAAAATTGTAAGTAAAAAAAAAAAATGATATTAACTTAATGGGTTTTGTTATGAAGTCTTTCTTGTTTTAGTTAACATGGCTGAAATGTAATTTAACTTTTCACTCTCTTAAGCCTTCATAGAAAACAGTTTTTGCTTCCCTGCAACACATACCTGCTGTCAGGGACTCCAGCACCTATAAAACTTAAACATGGGGTTTAATGAGACCTTCAGGGGTCAGAGAGCCGTAGATGTGTGGAGTTTTTTTCACTTTAAGGCAGTTGCAGGTTTTTCCTTTTAAGGCAGTTATTTGAGGATGAATTATTTAACACTGTTCATATCTGAAAAAGAGACCTGAGAAAAGAAGGAAATAAAGGCAGAAATGAAAAACCTGGAAAAAAGACACTATTCAATCTGAATCTGACCACTCCGTCCTGCTCAGTCTAAAGAAATTAAAAAGAGAATTTAACTCTATACAACAAGACCGTTGGAAGATGTCTCGTGAGCAGACGTGGAGTTGGGAGAAAATGCAGGCGCTCATGGTGCATGTGGAGTCTGCGCCGGAGTGTTTTGGACGGAGCCTGAGTCTTTACTGTCCAGTCCAGGTTTCTGTGCAGAGGAACACTCAGGTACATATAAGAGTCCACTGTCTCAGTATCTGTTCCCTGGATGTTCAACCAGCTCTTTGGTTTTTCTGGCATTAATCCAGCAGGTTACAAGGTTCTGGTCCAGCTCTCGGTTCTCCTTGTCGTCTCTGTTGTAGATGTGACGGATGATGGCAGAGGCAGCTGAGAACTGCTGCAGGTAGTAGTTTGCTGTGGAAGGGGTGAAGCTGGTGGTCTAAATGGTGAACAGGAGATCCAGACCTCAAGGCGCCTCATGCTGCAGTGTTCACAGTATTAGACAGGTGGTCATAATGTTACGGCTGGTTGGTGAATGCCTTTACGTCTTTACAGGCTGACAGTGCTGGGATGGAGCAGAAGTTTGAATTCCTCTGGTTTTCTCTGTGGTGCGGACTGCTTTCAGTTTGGTCCGTCTCCAACATTTCCAATGAGCTTTGTGTCCAGAGTTACCCAGAGCGTCGCTGATTCAAACTCTGAATACAGTTTTGCTGTTTGCTCAGATCTTTGGAAAAGAGGTGAAGAGGTCGACGTTAGTGTGACAGTGGAAATAATGCATGAGCTGCCGAGGAGGCTAGACTTGTGTCTCTTGAGAGCAGTCTTGGACTTGAGATCTTGAGACCACTTTTTTGTGGTCTTGGTCTCGTCTCGGGTCTCGACAGTCTGTGGTCTCGGTCTCGATAGGTGGGGCTTCATCATTCTTCAGTTTCAGTGCTCACCGGCCGCTCCTCTCAGTAACCGTGTCTCTGCTGCTGCTGCTCTCCAGTAACGTTTACGGCAGCTTGTGCCTTAGTGAGGCGTTCACAACAACTGGAAATTCGCAATATTTACAGAAATGAAGAAATGACAGACAAAAACAACAAACAAATGTGAAGTATCTGTGAACTTTATACAATATAAAACATATTTGAATCATGTCGTTTTTCCTTTTATTGGAAACATAAACATTTCAAATGTATGTAATTGTCTACTTCTCTCACACTTAAACAATGTCCAAATGTCTTACACTTAAATAACTTTATCACACTTAAATCATGTGTATTTATCTCCCAGATTGTGCAAGTTACTCTTAAGTAATTAGTTATACTTACTAGTTACTCCTTCAAAAAAAAGTAGCTTAGTAACTGAGGTATGACATTTTAAAAGGAACTAATTACTAGGCAACTCATCTATTGCATTACTTTAGATACATAGATAGATACATAGATAGACTTTACTGTCTGTCACAAGTGGAGACAGAAAGGCTCCAATAGTAACGCATAATCGCATAAAAACTCAATAAGACGCAAGGTCACAGGTAAACATCTAAAGAGAATTTAAAAGAAACAGCAGATGATAAAAATATATATATAGTGCTCAGTGTCTTACTTTATTTGTTCAAGATGGTTGTTGCAGTGGGAATAAAAGAGTTTTTGTAGACGTTTTTTGCGGGCCAGTAGTTCCTTGTAACGTCTTCCTGATGGCAGTAACTTGAAGGAGTGATGAAGGGGATGAGATCAGAGTGGCCTTCCTGATCACAGAGCGGTTAAACAGTTCAGAGATTTGAGTTTGTGGTGAACCAATGATTTTGCTGGCCTGATTGACAATACGAGAGAGTTTTGTTTTGTGTTTCATGGAGAGGGGGCTGTACCAGGATGAAATGTTGAAAGTGAGGATGGATTCAGTGAGTGAGGTGTCCACCAGGGTTAAAGTACTTCTGCTGACAATAAAGTTCTTAGTTTCCTCAGCAGGTGAAGGCACTGCTGTGCTTCTTAATAAACTGATTCAGCATCATTTCCAAAAGATAGGCTGTTGTCGATCTCTGTTCCCAGGTATTGAAAGACTTCAACCTGTTCCACAGGCTGACCCTGGATACTGAGGGGTGTAAGAAGCGATGTTATAGACTCACCTCTGCCCCCACAGCACAACTCCTTTGTTTTTAAGATGTTAAGCTCAATTGAGTTCCTATGAAAAATATGAGTCAGGTTGTTGACTGTCTCATGGTAATGGGTCAGCGCAGCACTGTCCGGCAGGTGAGCCACCAGAGCCATGTCGTCAGCATATTTAAGAAGAGTCATTCCTTCACCGGTACAGGTGATGCTGTTGGTGTACACAGTAAAGAGAATGGGAGAAAAACACAACCTTGAGGGACACCTGTGTTTAAAATCAACTTGTTGGATTTGAGACCATTTAAAAACACCTGCTGTTGCCCGTCCTTTAAAAAACTCTGAATCCATGAAATCAGTGTGGGGTGAACCTGAAGATGTGAAAGGTGATGCAGTCGGGTGTCTGTGTGTACAGTATTAAAAGAAGAGGAGAAGTCCATGAATAAAATCCTGGTGTGGGGATGTGCAGGGTCCAGTTGTTTAGTGACAGTAAAAGTGTGAGGCATGCATCCTCTGCTGCACGTTTTGCCTTGTAGGCGAACTGAAGGGGTCCAGTTTGTTTGTCAGCATGCCTGACAGGCAGTGCCTGCCTCTCGCTCCATGCCACTGGTCTGTAGTCCTTCAGTTCTTCAGGGGGAGTTTTTTTGGGAAATCCCTCCACAGATTAGGGACGCACCCGGAATCCAAAAGGAGCTGGAACAGTCTGGTGAGAACTCCGCCCAGCTGAGTGGAGCAGTCTCTGAGCACCCTGCCTTTCAGCCCGTCAGGACCAGAGGCCTTGTGCGTGTTGACTCTGTTCAGGATGGAGGTCACCAGCTGCTCATCGATGGTGACGGCTTCTTCTTGGAGAGAGTTGGAGGGTGGGCAGGTCCAGGTGATTGGTGTGCTGCTGCTGTTAAACCGAGTGAAGAAGGTGTTGGGTTGTTCTGCAAAGGATGCGGGGTCTGGCCAGCTCGCTACTGCAGGTTTTGGGGCTCTGTCCATCATAATGTTCAAGCCCTGCCATGCCTCCCTTGCTTTTCCTGATGTGAGTTTTTGCTCCACTTTGTTTTTGTAGTTGTTTTTTTTCCAGCTTCACCATCTTCCTGAATTCCTTCTCCAGTTCCCTAGTGGAACAGGCTGGAGTTACTCCTCTGTCTCTGGTTTGAGTTCTCTCCCTTTGTGTAATGGAAATCTCAGAGTTTCCCTCATTTCTGGGTCATTGAACACAGAGTTTTCTTTAAACCTGCTTGGTGAAATAGACCCCAGGACAAACTCAATCAATAATGGATTTAGCAAAATAAAACATCCATTTGTAGCATTCCTTTATTTTTCTTGGATGAATGAAAACAAACCAAAGAGGAAACCTGAATGATTACATTCAGCGTGAGCTTGTTTTCAGATGGACAAAGACTCGCTGGATCACTGCTTTGCTGGCAGAATGTTCGACTCTTTGGAGAATTCATTCATTGAAATGTTTTATTCTGAACATGAATTATGCTTAAAACAGATCGGATCATCAGCGGATGGGGAAATAGAAAGTACCTGGAAAGTAGAGAGGGGATTTTCAAACTAAGCACTTCAGCCTTGAACCTTGTTTGGTCTTTTCAGCAGCAAGAACACAAATTATTCAGATGTTCAATACTGAGACGGTGCATCTGTGTAGGCCTCAGTTACTGAGGTCCACCTGCATTACTGATGCCATTCCTCTGATTTTTTTTATTTCTATATATTTATTTTTCAAATGCAGTCTGTATTGTATGGACTGACCAGATCAATGTGATGATGATCAACATGGAGGCATTTTCAGATTCTCAGTGTAACTCTTGGTTGTGCGCCTAATAAAACTTTTATATTTTGACCCTGCCGGTCAATATTGCTGAGGAAAGATGTACTTTTAATGAAGCTTCTATGCAAACCAAGAATTCAGCATTCATAAAATTGAATCATCGAATTTAAGGGGGAAAAAATAAGAAGGAAAAAAAAATTCTTCACCCAGCAGTTTTGAAACCTGAATCGACTCTCAGCTGAAAAAGAAACTCAAACTGATTGAAAACGAACAGCAGGATCGAGGAGTCGAATCTCTGGACTCTCCTGCAGTTCCTGTCGTTATTTGCTTTGCTCATTTCAGCTTTTCATGACAGAAGCTTTATTTTGCATTTGCTCTGTTTCCCAGTAAAGGAGTGAATAATGTGGAAACACACAGTCCAGTTGCTTCTATGTGAAAATGTTTTGGTAAATATGAGAGATCGATGTTAAAAGTTTACGGTGTGGGCATACTTCCTGGAAAGGGGTAAATAAGATTAAAGTCACACGATGAGAGAGACTCTGCAGACACAAAGCATCAAGAGACCCCAGAACTTCATTTAATGTCACATTAATGCTTCTCAAGTTACCAACCGGATCAGATTAGTCATAAAAACCCTCACAATGAATATCCTACTTAATCTAAATAGCGTGGAATCAAGTCTGGATATCTGGGAGAAAGTGAGTTAACAAAAAAAAAATAAGCTAAAAATTGAAACAAGAATTAAAAAGTTCAGTCAAAATCTTTTGAGAGAAGTCTAAATGTGGAGGAGAGACTCAAAATGTGACAAACAAAGTAGAAATGTTGCAAATGAAGTCAAGAGCGAGATTTCAGAAGTTGGGAGTTGAGTGGAAACTGGCTGAATGTCTGATGGATCTGCTGGAAATGCTTCTACTTCCAAGTCTCTTCGGTGGTTTGATTCTTCTCTGAACTCCGACGAGCTCTGAATGAAATAAACAAGTTTGATTGTTAAATTGCTTTCGAACACTTTGCTCCTGCAAAAACGTCTGAGAAATCTGATATGGGAGGCGTTACAAAGTCACAGTTTGAGGTGCATCGACCTCACAGAGCCACACGCCGGACACCACTTTGTCCCCATGGGGGAAGGTTCCCGGGACTCACCAGACCAGCTGCTGTCTGTCGAGGAACCACCGAGTCCTGAATCCCGTCACAGATTCACCACCTTCAGCCACAAGCGCGTCTTGGCTTCCAGTTCCCACGCCACGGCACGCCGTTTCCCCCCGGGCCAGATGTGGCCGCAGCTCCAGCAGGTGCTAATAAAAGGAGCTTTTCCTTGGAGAACCACACCAAAGAGGCGAATAAACAGATGGCAGGGTGATGGTGCAGTGGAAGACGGTGGCTGGACCGTGATCATGGCGTCGAATCAGTTTCAACGCTTGAATTTCTGAATCAGAGGAGGCTTCCTGCTCCTCCAGATGAGGTTATGGGGATGGCGAGAGAGGAACGGACAGGACGGTCCCGCAGATCGTAGAGAGGGATTCAAACAGTGGTTCCAGTACGGCGTAGGGATTCCCTCTTCAGTTCAACAGACATACTGTGTGTTTCCATGGGACTTTTTATTCCTCTATAAATCCGAATAAAGCCTAATTCTTCTCTAAAATGACCATGTAAAGGCCTGAAAACTTTATTCAGAAATGAGTTTAAATCCGAATAGACCGGTTGGTTTATTCTCCTTCGGAAGCTGAATTACATGTAAATTAGGCGACTTCATTCTGGTCATTCTGTGCATGCTCCGTCGTGATGACGCAATATTCCAAGACAGTAGCCCGCAGTCCGTGTTTCGATCCGTATGGAGACGATTTATTTAACAGCAGTTTTAGAAGAACTGGATATAATGAAACGAGCTGACCAACAGGAGCTTAACAACGCAGACATTTTCAAAGCTGCAGCGTCAAAGTTAATTGAGAAAGAAAGACGAGAAAAATGCTGTTTACTTCTGGGAGATGTCACTAAGTCACGGTTACCCCTTGTCCAATCAGAACGCTTCAAAGACCCCGGTGTGAGAGAGGATTTAATCCTTTGTTTTTCCAATGTAACCACCAAGATCATGAATATATTTCTGAATTACTTAATTCAGAATAAACCAATTCCGAATTAAAAACACCAGGTAACCACACTCATAAATCTTCCCACAGCAGACGGATGGGAGCAGCAGACTTCCATGTCCAGTGTCGGGGATCCTGCAGGAAGGACTGCGGTGTGTCCTCAGCACCACTCAGGAGTTCAGCACGACTCTCCCGACGTGAAGTGTGTGCTCAGCATCCTCTGCTGACACGCAGTGCAGAAGAAATGTCGCGGGGACGACTTCTGCCTGGGTGGTAGTCTGTTTCATCTCCTCTTTACAAGGTGATGTGTAAAACGATCAGACAGGGAGCCCTGACCTACTTCTCACTCATGGGGGCCACTAATCCACCTCTTTTCACCATACAGACACAGTTTACGGTTCTTTCCAGGGGCTTCGGCCGTTAACGTGTCTCCTGAGAGCAGAGGGCGACGGAGCGCCGCAGCACCACCCTCAGTAATCGCCTCTGATGCAGCAGAGGAAGCAAAGGCCCGTTTACACTGCAACAGCCTCAGCTGAAATGACAAACTCCTGCATTAGGTGCCTGGTTTTACACCACGGCTGAGCTCAGAGCCGCGAGAAATGCAGCTGTCTGAAGAAAACCCAAAATGGAACTTTGGGTAAATACTCATTTTCCATGTTAATGGAGGAAAACTCAACTTTTTTAAAATGCTGGATCTACGCATGCTCACCACAGCTGCAGAAACAGCCTCTCTGCACATGCCCAGCAGACAATAAGAACAATGTTTTCCTCCAGACACGTTGCATTGACAACAATGAATTCTATGCATGTGTTCAACTTAACATCTTGTCTTTTTCATTTTTTCTAATCAAGGCTGAACTGCAGTAGGTCTGTGTTTCTCCTGGGAAGCAGTAATCATGTTTACTTGCTTCCACATAATGAAATATTCATGTTTCCATTATTCTGGCGCCTTTTCACATTACGTACAGTGGGAAGTGCCTGTTAAGACACATCAGCCAGACAGCAAACTCACTTCTTGTAGCTGCATGAAACGAGATGAATTTGAACCACCTACGTAAGTTCTCATTAGTGAGAGCACGGACGAGCACATGGCGGCGGCCCGAGGCTGCTCGTAAAAACCGCAGGGTTTCACCAAACGCTGCGTCTGAAAAAAACCGTGAAGGAGAAGCCAAGGCGGGACGGCTTTGTTCTTCCTGAGAGCAGCTCACACCCACAATTCAGAATCAAGGACCTATTCAGAGGTGGTAGAAGGCTGAACAGCGGCAGCTGGAATCACACCTGTGTGAAAACAGGTCGTGGTTTAACGTCTCAAGCACCATTTTGGATTTTGTGTTGAGGTGTAGAAAACCCGAAGAGGATTTCTCTAGCATGGCAGAGCAGCAGCCGGCGCTGCAGAGAACAATACAGAGAAGACGGACAGATGCTCTTAGAGGAGACTCTCAACTGTAGATCATAAACGTAGAACAAACACTGGAGTCACTTCACTCTGGAGGCCGCCATGTTTGTGTCCGTCTGTCAACAAGGAGCCCAGAAAGTGTTTCCAGAAAGTCTCGTTTTCACCCGTTTCCTCGGTGACGGAGCACAAACTTCTGATAAATTCCACCTTGGGAGCCGTTTCCAGAGACTCGTGTTTTCATTTTCCCCGAGCGCCATGGTCGTTGTTTGCTTTTTCTCTTACGTTGTTGCTGTGTACTCAGTTCACTCAGTAGGATTTATCTCTCAATAAAAGTGCTTTTCCTTTAGTTTGACTTGAATTTGTTGAGGTCCTGTTGCTCTGCGTCACTTTTTCTTCCCCAGTATTTCTCTGGAAATCATGATTACATTTTGCTAAATTCAGAGTTCAGTGAATGAAAACCAGATTTTTTCATTAACTTTGTTTTTCCTCAGTGTCCAACAGCAGTTTTCTGGGGTAAAAGCTGCTCCACAGACGATGTCCAGACCTGCACTGCTGGAGCTTCAGCGCCTCAGGAACTCACAACCCGAGGCAGACGTGATGGCCAAACCACCAAACAGCTTGAAGCATATAAACGTTATCGCTTTCTGTGGTTGAACTGGACTGTGTTTAATCCATGTTGAATCCGAATAATGTCTTTAAATTTCTATGAAAAATAAGGTCAACCTTAATACTGAAGACCTAAAGAATGGGAGTCCGTGGGGGTGATTAGAAGAGTCATGTGACTCTATTAGAAACAGCTAAACAGTGAAAGCCCTGCCGCCAAAGCGACGACACCAGTATCTCTGGAGCTTAATTCTTTAAGTTGTTTATCATCAGTGCAAAGAAAAGATTCTGAATTCTGTCTGACCAATGAAATTTAGAATGTGCGTAGGTACAGAAGTAAAATCTGTTTTTATCAAACTTGCGTAGGTGTGTGGAACACACATCAGGAAGTCATCAGTGTTTAAAAATTTAACTTGTTCTTTATTACCAGGCTTCCAATCAACCATATCTGGCAACAACATGCCTGAGTTTTTTTCCTTTCCTCTCATCATCTTGTCAAAGAGATGAAAAAGAGGAACTTTTCTGAACAGGAATCCAGGAATATTTGTCTTAAGCAAACCACAGAATATTGCTGCCTGAGATGAAGTAGTTAATTCTGTTGCCTCGGAGCAGAGATCAGCAGCAGAACTATAAGAAAAGAAAAGAAAAGAAAGAAAAGAAAAGTGGTTTGGCCTGAAACTCGGTGCAAGAAAGAAAAAAAAAGTCACAGCCCATAAAGAAATATTGCTGCAACCGGAGGAGGAGATATTAATGTGCCAAAACTCCCCGAGTGGACAGGAGCTGGATGAACGCTGGGACGGCTTCACTTCTCCTGCTCCCTCCTCCGGTATAGAACATAAATCATATTTGTTCTGGGAAGCCACTGTGCTCTCTGTGAAAACGCCTTCCCTGCAGAGCTCACGCTTCTCCCAATGTTCCAGCAGCTCCAGATGAGCTCTTCAGAACATTTCCAACATCTGTCACAGCTTCCTTCACCGCCGTTCAGACTAAACTCTGGTCCTGACCAGACGAGGCGACGGAGGACCAGAGTGGCGTTTCAGACTGCTGAGCGCCTGCCGTCACCGACACGAGTCAGAGTTGTGTTCTTATTCACCAACAGGCCGATAAATTCCAGACTTTGTAAGGAATGTCAGGGACACTCTGATGAGAAATGAGGACCACTCTGTCCTCTGAGTTTCATCTCAGAAGTTTGAGTTTGCTGAGCAGAGAAACATAACTGTGACCTAAAACCATTTCCTGAATCTCCCCATGACGAATCTGGGACTGTTGTTGTCTTTAATCACTTCCTCTGATTCATATGCAGATTTCAACACCCTTGTTTTTCTTTTTAATTGTGGAGTTCGGTGTTTACGTAAGTGTTTCCAGTGAGGGGGAGGGAGTGGGAGCTCCCGTTCACAGTCTGACAGCCACGTTTTAACGGCTGTCAGGCGAAGTGGCTTCAGGGTTCCTCCTGTGGGGGACCTGGCTCCGACCCCGTGGGGGCGTCTGTCCGGCCCACCGCCGCTCTGACATAACCTCACTGTCGGACGTCACGGGTCATTGTGTCTCCAGACAAAGCAGGAGAAAGAGAGAAAAGAAAACAATTCAGATGCCTTCTTCTCCGAAACGCCTCCGCTCCACAGCCTTTTGTGGAGCAAGTGGGGGTCCGCTTCGTCCGACGGGCGGAGCTTCAGACGCTCCCGAAGCACATTCTTACATCTTGTAGTGATGCTTCCCTCGGTCCAGCCATGCCCCGGGATTATTTCCAGAAGTCATGCAAAAATGCAATCCAGTGTCGGACAAGTTCATTTCAACAAACTCTGGAATCTGACACATTATTTCAACAAGTAAACAATAATCAGTGTGATGATAGTCACAGAATGAGAAACGTCTAGCTGTAAAGGATGGAATTTATGTGAACTTTGGTCAGTTTTGTTCTCAGTCCAGGTCGGTTGTTCAGAAATATCCTACAAATCCAAACAAGGCTTTCAGTAATCCTTCATTATTCACGTTATATTTATAATCTACAGAAGAGTATGAGTCACTCAAGCGAAAAAATTCTAGAGGGTCCTTTTTTCTTTTTCCCCATTATGCACTTCGAGAAAAAAAAATCTGAAATAAAATGTGAAGAGCAAAGTGAAAACGCCCCCTGGGGTCCATCCCTCATACAGCGTTACAGTCCTGACTTTGCATGGAGGAGTAGAGTGATGGAGAGCAGCCTGCTGCTCACCTTCAACTTCCTGATAAATACACCGATTGTGAGCTGAAAGAGAGAGAATTTCTTTGTTACCGAAGCCGACCCTGAAGTATAATTTCACCAGTTTATCAGACTGACTGCCAGGCTGAAGCAGTCGCTCGCTCTGAAAAGGTCGACGCCATTCTCCACATTGTGACACGTATGATTAGAAAAAGAATTTTTTTTTTTGGCATTGTATGTTGACTTTTTTCTCAACTTTCATGTTGAAAAAATATTTATATAATTATACAATTTTTCTGGAGTGCCCTGAACACTCTTCCATAAGCTTCGATATTTGATGTGTTAATAATTATTAGCCGATATTACCAATACTGATACTGATACTATTCCAATACCAGAGCTGTTTTCCATCATGTTATTAGCAATTTAATATGAGGCTGTAATAAACTCCTCTGTGAAGGTAAGTATGAAGTGTATGAATGTGCATCCCAAAAAGCAATGTGAGGTAAGTATAATTTCCTGAAAAAAAACCCTCAGGAAAACAGGAAATCCCATGAAAACAAACATGCAACAGTAAAGATTTCAATTTCTGATCAGAACGGACCTATCGAGACTGTGAGGTTGACCGGCCCAGTAATGCAATACCAACGCGTGCCACTAGATGGTGCATTGAGTCATTTCACCCTCTCATCACTTCTCAACTTGAGTGGAAAGATACGAACACAACAAGGACTGAGACGTCCAATAATGTAACTCCGCGGAAGCTGGGCTGTTGTTGCCACCCAGAGGACGAAAGTGCCACAACCGGAACTTCAGGATGAACCACAGTGTGCTGGTTGAACACGTCTGGAGTCAGTGGGAGGAGTCAGTTTTCCATTAGAACCATTAAAAACAGGAAACAGAGGTGTCTGGTTGCTGGTTTTACCACCACTTAAAATGTAATGACACAATGAAAAAGCAGACTTGTGAACTCCATTTCCTTCTTTTATAGAAAACAGCAAAAGGCTTTAATCTCATTTGTCACTCTCCGAGGAACCGAAGAAATCAATATCTGGCTTGAATGACAGTGGATGAAAGAAGTGCTGCACACCTGTGTAAGCACCAAAACATCTGTTCTGCCGACCGACATCTTCTCAGGAAAAGCATCCTGAAAGAAGCACAGCGTGACGGTTTTCCCCGATAACCTTACAGTGAAACCTTTCATCAGAATGGCAGTATGAGTTGTGAGCTGCTGTCAAGAGAAATGCTGTGACTCACTGCCAGTTTTAACAGCAGCTTATTTGTCTGGTTCTGTGGCCGTGAGGGAGACAGGCCAGATGTTGTATCAGAGATCGGTCTGCAGCGGGTCAAGACAGAGCAGCATGTCGATGAACTCAGAATCCTTGCCTTTTTCTGCTCATCTTGTGTTTGTTAGCCGAGACCTTCCGGCCCCTCATTTGTTTCCTCTTACTCTCGCCCCGTCACCTACTTTCCCTCGCCTTTCCCCGCTCGTCTCCCACGCCGAGGAAGCCATGAGGTGTGCAGATGTGCTGGTGAGCCAGGCGTCCCGGTCTGCGGGCGGACCCGCCGAGCCTCAGAGCAGACGCCACGGCAGACGCACCAACACACCGTGATCTTTGGTTTTTAATGAATCCCGAGGCCGAGTGGCGAGCAGGAGGGCAGCTGGGTGTCCTCCAGAGTGGAGTGGGAGACGAACACGGCGTCTCGACACGAAGCTCTAACGGCGCTGTCGCTGCGCCCAATAAAAGCGGTGATATACGAGCGTGTGCCCTCCATGTGTGATACAGCCAGCGGAGCAAAACGCCCCAAGCTCCATCAGCCTGACGCCTCATTCGCTCTCTGCAAACTGCAAAGGGGATGGATTTGTTGTGTTTTCTCACTTTGGCTCGTTCGCAGTCAACAGTGACCATCAGAGCTTCTTCATAACACCACAACTTCTCTCACCCTCTGCCTGTAGCATTTTTCAAAGACCGGTGAAAACATTTCCCCCTTTTTTAAGGTTGATCCGAGTTAGGCCTCGTTTGTACAACAATGTTTTGAATGAAAATGTATCGCTTTCATTTCATAAAAGCTTCATGTTTGCACAGCAAAGCTTTGAAAATGATGTCCATTCAAACTGAAATGACAAAAATGCAGAAATCAATATAGATAGTAAGTGTTTTGAAAAGTTTCACCTCTGGAGCTGTTTTTGAAAAGTTGCGTTTTCAGTGGTTTCGACCACTGTTATCATGTAAACGACTCCAGAACACAAAGACGTTTTGATTTCTCAGTTGAACTCGCTGACATGGAAACAGGCCCTAAGTTACTGTCGTTAATTTGGAATAAATCTGAAAGTGAGCAGCTTGAACGAAGCTATGCCATGTGTGCACATGATAATGAGCAAGATGGATGGATGTGTGGATGTGTGGGTGGATGGATGGATTGATGGATGGACAGGTGGATGGTTGGACAGAGGGATGGGTGGATGGATGAACTGTTATGGATGGATGATAAATGGATTGATGATATGGATGAATAGATTCATGGATGAGTGGACATGGATGGATGGATGGATGGATGGATGGATGGATGGATGGATGGATGGATTGATTGTAGTAAATGCAAGTGATCAGAAATACAGAAAGAGATGCACTGTTCAGGACTGGATATTTCCAAGTGAATGGACATTCAGACGTGAAGGTCTGGTTCCAGGTTAGAGCATCAGCGCCTCTCAGAGAGGTCAAGTGCGAAAACCCCTTGATGATGTTACAAAGAAATGATGACTTCTTCCACAGTGAACTTTCCTTGCCTGCATTAAGAGCCTGATCTCTCTTCTGGGGAATCTGGGTCACATGAAACGCTGGAGCATTCGGCCTCAAAGAATTACTGCCTCAGTGCTGAAAATACCAGGGAGCCTTCAGAGGAAGTGCATCCTAACCTGGAGGTCTCCGTGGTTTGACCTGCTCATGAGGCGCAGCCTACTTCCTCTGGCTCACTCTGTGTTTCTGCTCAATCTAACTTGTCGTGAGGGATTTTGGTGATGTGGAGGCAGCTGGGGTCAAAGACCGGATCTCACCAAAGAAACAAACAACCACAAACAACTGACTTTTCCTCTGAGTTCAACTTAAGCATGAAAAAGAAACAGATTCCAATGAGTAAAAACAGGGGAACAATGAATAAAAACATGAATATTATGTGAACACCTGTAAATAGAGACTCTGGTCGCATGTTTGTTATCCACCAGATAAATCTTGAAAATGACGCTTTATTGTATTTTTCATGCATTCATCGTCCCTTTGTACTTCCAGGACTTCAATCCAAATCGTACCCTTTTCAGTTTCAGTCTAATCTTAATCAACTAATTCATGCTTGAACATTCAGGCAGTGCACCAGATCCCATTTCGAAATAATTTGGAAAGAATTTAATTATACATCATCAAAAAAGTGACTCCGGCTCTGACAAACAAATGAGTGCGGTCCCAGAGACACTGAAAAGCTCAGACATTTCTCATTAAACTGTAAGAAAACACTCCTCCGTCCTCGCATCCTGATCAAAAATCTGCCTCACGCAGTTAACGACAGGAAAATAAATAGAAAGATTTACTCTGCCTCCGTGGTTTCCATCAAAATCAGGGCCAATCAGAAGCAGGATGCAGGTTGGTTAACCTTCCTGTGTGTGTGTGTGTGTGTGTGTGTGTGTGTGTGTGTGTGTGTGTGTGTGTGTGTGTGTGTGTGTTGGGGACTGAGAGGAATTGAATTCACACATAAAAAAAAAAATCAGAATGGGGTATGAGAGCAAACCCAACAAGTCATTTCCTGCAAACAACAATATTCAAAAGCAACTTCTGAAAAAAACAAGAGGAAAGATGACGTTCATGGGGAATGTACTTGGCAAACAACATCAAAGAAATATAAAACATTTCAGATTATCAATTACTGTAGATATTCAATCATCCCCTTCCTGTAAAAACCATTCAGGAGTATCCAAACGGTGCGGCAGCAGAGGAAATCCTTCCAGACGCCGTGGTGTGAACTGTACGCCGTTCAGGATCAGCAGCAGCACTTTCTCCCTCACAGCCCCGCATCAGATGGTTATGTGTTCAGAAGAGGTGTCGCCCCCCCTCTGGTCCCTGTCGGACCACGATCAGGCCTCAGAGGACCTGCTTTACCTCCAGAATCCAGCACACCGGATGCACTGCTGCTGCCGCCTCCTCACCATGCAGGAAGCTGGTGGTCCCTCCTGCAGCAGCTCCTGATCCGCACTGCATGAATGCACCTGGGATTCAGGTTTCCACCAGCTGGGCAGGTCCCATTTCCCAGTTTACACTCTGTCAGCTGTGCGACTTTATTATGGTCCCAACAAGAGATAAACAAGCTCATTACCACATGTATGAACCAAGACGGGGAGGAAATACAGCACATTTATTTACATTTGCTTTGCAGGTTTTCTGTTGATAACAGGTCTAACAGAGAGAGCATTGTTGGGAACTGCAAGTGCTCAAAAACCTTCCAGCTTCCCAGTTCAGCTGCATTCAAATGCACTTTTCTCACCAGAAGACTTTTTCGAGCAACCAGTAGCTCATGGCTGCAGCGACCGACACAGAGAAGCTTCTCAGTTCTGCACCTGGAGTTGGTTCTCAGCCTCTGCCTGATGTGAAAACGCCCTTTAGATCCACTGGTACTCAGCTGCTCACTCTGTCAGGTGTGAGCTGCCGGAGACACTGGAGTGACACTGGAGAGAGAGTGAACATTAGGCACAGTAACATGGGCCCAAAAATGCTCTGTTTAATGGGATTGTGAGGTGAAGCGGATTGTAAATGTGTCATATAAACACCTGAGTGGATCCGCTTCACTCGGAGCGGATTATATTTCAGATCCGATTGTACAAGGTGGTCTACGCTGATCGATAATCCCCTCATTGTCTTTTATAAAGAGTGCTTGACAGCTGAACGGATTAAAAGGGGGATTATTCGCTCTGCATGTGTTCCCTCGTACACACTGATGTGAAGACGTGCGTAGTAAACGGGAAGCGGGAAAGTCTGAAACAAGCAGAAGAACCTTGAGAGAACAAACACTGGAGAGGAAGAAAGCCACAAATCCAGGCCAGTGTTATGGATTAACTGGTTCCCATGTTAACGAGTGACGCATTTCAGTGAACACATGCTGGTAACAGCAGATGTTAAAATAAGACTCACAAAAGGCTCTAAACTTGTAAATTTACTTTAACTGTAGAAAACCGACATTCAGTAGAACCACTACAAGTTTCAGTCGGGTTTTCATCATCTGTTGGTCACAAATTAACACAGAAACCAGTTAATTCGAAGCATTGCCAGGCGGAGCAGAGCCTCGCAGCTGAGCGGCGCTGAACTCCGGGACCTGCTGCTCAGTGAGGTGGGACTCCGGCCGGGGGAGCGCTCGCTCTTCGAGCAGCGTAACATGGAGATGTTGGAACACTATATGAGCAGATATTCAGCAGATAAAAAAACTCTGCTCGGCGCTGAGGACTGCTGGCTGCGAAGCTAAAGGTCACAACCGGAACATTCCGTGAGAGACTTGGTGCGCATGTCACAGATATGTTGTCCATTTGGGAGGACGCCATATAATCCGCTTCAGCCGCGGCCCGGGTAAATGAGGATCGAACGTGGATCGCAAATGCGCTTTGGATGGAAAAAAAACACCCATCTAAACTGGACCAGTGTGAATGTGAAGCAGAGCGGCTGGGCCTCCTGACCCCCACAGTGACTGACCGGTGAGCCAGTGCTTCCGTCCGATCCTCCTCCATGGAAGTAATGTGTCGTTGACACGGCCTTGTATGTTTTATTGCTGTGGTCCTCTTAATCTTTCACGCTCCCTGAACGCCTTCGGGTCTTCAAGCACGTTCACTCCGGCAGAAGATCACCATGCTCTGGTTGAGTGGTCACACACTGGATGGGACTTAAGACCAGAGTTGGGATCCGTTACTCAAAAAAGTAAAGAGTTACGCGTTACTCGTTACTTTTGAAAAAAGTAGTGCCTTACACTACTTGATTACTCCATGGAAATAGTAAAGAAGTTACACTACTCGTTACTGCATAGTGCTCCGCGGAGCTGTGCTTCGGTATATCCTTTTGTGGAGCACTGCACATGCGCAGATCTGTGTGTATCAAACGTTATTTTAACTTATTGAAAAGAAAACACGTCTTTTGAAATGTTTTATAACCATTCGGATTTACTTCAAGTGCTAATATGCCGTCCCCTGGACCACTGGAAGGAGGATTTTGTCCACTTTCGTAGTCCGGCTCTGATTGACTTCCAGCTAAGCTTCAAGCTAAGCTACTACGATGCTAACAGCTGAACCAGCCACTGGACCAGAGACACAAGGTATTTATGAGCTTGTCTAACTTTGTCAATGATAGGGAAAGGGCGTGGGTCCCTGATCTTCGGAGTGTTCCTTTAGAAGCGGCATTTACAGTAGGAGGGAGTGCAGTGTTGTCAGTGGGGCACAAATTTATATAAGGCAACTAATTTCACTTTGACGGTTCCATCAGCCCTGACCCGGAAGAGATAGCCAGTAGTTGCTCGTATGGCCGCCGTTCCATCTACTGGTGGTAATAAAAAAAACTCCGCTTAAATAATAATATTTTGGTTGCTCTATTTGCAGTCATTGTAAAAGTAACGATCGCAGCATTTCATTTGTAACGCTAGTTTAACTACCAATCTGGAAGGAGTAGTGCCGTTACACTACTCGTTCCCATCAAAAGTAATTTAACTACTTGTAACATTAGTTACTTGTCGTTACATACCCAACTCTGCTTAAGACTGATCCCTCTCTTCCTGCGGCCTGCCGTCTGACTGGAGCAGCTCAGCTCGGGAGCGCTCGAATGTCACGTCTCTTCTCCGTGTCAAGTCATCAATATTCATGCGGAAGCCCAATCCATTCAGCTTCTCGTCAAATCGACATTTAATCGGTGAATTTGTAGGAATACATTCCCCCTGAAAGTCTGAGCATTGTCTCTGCGGCTCTGACCGGGATCCTCTCATTGGCTTTTCTGTGTATTATTATTCACACATCGCAGCAGTGCCTTTGTGGATCCCATGTCTGCCCTCAGAGCTCGGCCCTCCACATGCAGAACGACACACAGCTGCAGTCTGAAATAAGCCAGGCTGCAGTTCACATCAGTGCAAACAACAGTCACAGGCCCGAACCTGATTTTACATGCAGCACTTCCCTCTGGAGCTTTGGACGGATAAGAAAGGAGCGCCGCTGCCTTCACGCATATTTTAAAATGAACAGCCGCGACTTCATAGCCAGAGAAATAGAGACGTGGAGAAAATATCAAACTCAGAAATGCAACTTTCTGAAAAATTAAAACCGAAGCTTAAACTCAGTAGTTCCAAACAGTTGGGACAATCGGTCAAGCATGAAATAAAACCAGAATTTCATTTTTCCAAACTGTACGAGTGATCTGAGTGTGCTTTCACCCTCAGCTCGGGGTTAGAGAGGCTCCAAGGATACTCAATCGTTTTGGATTTAAATTTGAGTGAAGAGGAAACAAAGGACAGTGTTTACAGTGTTCACAGTTTCTCTACAGGTGTGACGAGGAGAAAGAAGAGCCTCACAATACCTGACTGTCCAGTTTTGGCAACATGCAGGGACAAAAACACACAAATCAACAAATCAAAAAACAAGTTTTACAATGTAATGCAAGAAAATAAAGAAAACATGCAAATGTGTTATTTGATAAACACTGTGTATGTAAAAAAAAAAAAAAGTTCACATAGCCAATAGCCAGAAATAGTTCTGACAGTTTTTTTTTTTTTTTTTTTTTAGTGAATGAAGAGTTTTGAGCTCCTTTATAAACAATTTTTTTCCAAAAATGGAAGAAAAAAAAGTCAGTGGGACCCGAGTTGATTTTATTGATCAGCAACCGTCATAACAGACGACGTCGATCGCATCTATACGATCAGGATGAAAAAAATCCTGACAGACTGGAGAGAGATGATTCCACCTGATGTACAGAAATGAAGGAGTCATGGGGGTTTTAAGTAAAAGTGCTCTTTTTACACAACAGCTGCTGACAAAATAACCTTTCTGCTTTCGTTGGAGCAGTAAAAGATGCCTGGTGTCGATGTGTGTGACGACAACAGAAACATTAATGCTGCCTTCAAGGTTGAGACTTCTTATTCTTTATAAACACTCTGGTTTCTGCAAAGATTTCACATGCAAATGAGTCCAATTTCTCTGAGTCAAGAGAGAAGAAATCGAAATTCAAAACTGACTCAGTGTGGAAAATCCATCCGTCTAGTTTGTGCAGCTGAGGGTCAGAGGTCGCCGGAGTCAACCCCAGGGGCCAGTTGTTCAAAAAATGTAATCTAGATCGAAATGATCAGATTTGGAAATCCCCTTCTTTGCTATCCAGGTTTAGGCAATCCGTCTTACTTTTATGCTGGTTGTTCAAAACAACATTGGACTGGATCACTCTGATCCAGATACACCGTTCTCAAGATTATCATATCCGGATTAGCAGAGCTCTAAATGTAGCAGATCACAATGTGGGGGAGCAGCAATGCAGAGGACAACAGGTAGAAGAGCCAGCATGGGCTCACTTTAAGAGTTTTTAATCTGTCAGTCTGACTACAAGAAAAGGCATGAAACATGATTCAGAGCTCGCACCAGATACTTTACATGCAACTATTTTATTTCTAAAAAGAAAACAACCATAGGTTTTAACTGGCCTTTTTAAAGACGTACTTGGCGATGATGTCCTGAACCCCCTCCAGCCAGTGAGTCCAGCCCCGCCTCTCCTTCTCACCTCACACACCCGCAGTCTTGAGTTAAGACAAAAAAAGACTAAATATCCAGTAGTTAGCAGAGTAAAGAATGTTCAGGGTTCAGCATGTTTCACTCTGCTTTAGAAGGCAGGTGTGACGCTCTCCCTGCTTTGTTGGATTTCTTCCTCTGCAGGAGGATCCAAGCTTATATTCTTTCACTTTCTCCTTTAAGGCGTCATTCAGAGGCGTCATTATTCCTGTTAAAGACGCTTCCAGCCTCTTCTGAGCTCCTGTGACTGTTGGTTCTACCAGAGAGGATCCAGGTTGTTCTTCTTGAACATTGCTGAGATCCAGAATCAATGTTTCCTCTGCATCAGGAGGAATCACTTTCCTCTCCATCCCCAGCAACACCTGGAACCCCAGCTGCAGCGCACATCTTTTCACCTTTCTGAAAGAGTTTATTTCCTGTTTGTTTGTTTTTTTTTTCCTGAGGAAAAGATCATTTTTGTTTTATTTTATTTTTACTTTACCATACTGAAAGGTGTAATTGGCAGCCTGTGTCTACTTTATCTACTTCAACATTGGAACAGTTGAACAAATCAAGACCAAAATACAATTAAAAGTGTGAACACAAAATGATACAAATTGATTTTTTTTATTGACCAATTTTAAAGTTTTGCTACATTTTCTTCCTGTAATCCACCTTGAAACCCTCCCCCCTGCTGGGATCAGGGTAGACCTAGTATTTTGGGTCAAAGTTATCCAGATCCTACTGAAATGTTCTGAACCACACAAACTGAAGGTTTGATCCAGATTTAAACTAGGATAGGATTACATGATCTTATCTGATTTTTAAATCCTCTCCCTTTTGAGCAACCCAATTTCAAGCTTTGATCAAATCCAATAACCAAAATCTGCTCAGATTACCATTGAACAACTGGACCCAGGAGATTCTGGACTGAGTCACCAAGCACTCTTCATTTAAACATCTTAAAAATAGATGAGTCAGCAGTTAATTAATGCAAGTGACAAAACGACTATAGATTAATTTCACAGTAAAAGTTTAGCATTTATTTAAAAAATATTGATACTTAAAAATGTCTCTAAAGGTCAGCTGGAAAAGAGCGGCAGCAGGAGGAAACATGGCGGAGCGTCAGGCTGGAGAGAGAGACATCGATCAGTCCACAAGAAACAGACAGCTGGAGACAAAATCTGAGCTGAATTCATCTGCAGGCGCTGAAAAACACACCGAGAAAACTGAAAGGGAGAAGAGGAACTCACCGGTACCGATCAGAACCGGTTCACTTTGGTTACAACCAGCTGAAAACACCTAAACCGTGTGCAGTCAGCTAACAAAATTGTTATACATTGTAAACCTTTTCTCACAATCTTATTTTATTTTTTTTAACAAACTCTGTCACTTAATGCGAACCTTAATTTTACTTTTCAGAGATCGATAGCTTCCAGTCATCACTCAGTCCGTCCCGTGACTGAACTCCTTCCATCTCGATATAACATCTTTCAAAGACATTCAAACCTGTGAAACTAGAGGTAGAAAATTAATTCAAACAACTGTTGGACACTTGTATTCTCTATTGTGTTAAAGAATACAATCCACCTATCCATTCTCTACCGCTTATCCGGGACCGGGTCGTGGGGGCAGCAGTCTAAGCAGAGATGCCCAGACTTCCCTGTCCCCGGACTCTTCCTCCAGCTCCTCTGGGAGGATCCCAAGGCGTTCCCAGGCCCGCCGAGAGACCTCGGTCTTCCCCGGGGCCCTGGGAATACAGAGTCTAAAAATATTAAGGTACCAGACTCTATGAATAATTGATTAGTGGTTTGATGATTGAAAGCTTTAGCCCTATTTATTATTCTGATGACTCTATTCTGGAGTTTAATTATATGTGACATTAAAAGTGAGAAATAAAACACATCTAGATATTATTCTGTAAATAATGCCAATAGTTTTGGATAATTTCTGTTTTATATCTTCTAAAAGTGCCGGTCAGGGAAGCAAGCTGAGCATTTAGCTCCTTACCTGTGGAATAAACTGGCTTCTTTTAAAGCAGGACGTGAAACGCTGTCAAGCTTGAAGAAATAAAATCAAACAATCGATTTTGATTCTTTTATTCCTTGTTTTCTTTCTGCTCTTGATCACTGTGATTTTCCTGTGAAGCTGCGCCTCTTCTGAACGCTGCTGGTAAAACAGACTCTGCTGATGGTTTGGAGGATGTGGGAGGGTGAGGGCTGGACCCCCCCCACCCCCCCCTTCCGCCCCGCCCCCCACGCGCGCCCGTGCGTCATGACGTCACGCAGGGCTGGTCCTGCCGTTTATTAGGCGCAGGAGCACATTGGCAGGTCTGTGAGAGCTTCACACTGCAGCTCTGTCCGGCCAGAGGCAGACGGGACAGAGGAGGTGTCTGACTCAACTCGAAACACCTTTTGAAAACCGGCAAAAAATAAAAAAATACCAAAAAACAAAACCAAAAAAAGAAAAAAAAACCAAGTCAACAGATCAAATAATATTAATATTAATTATATTCCACTGACTGACTAAGTGTGGCATCTTGCTTCACTCCTATTATAATTAATTTATTTTTCATTTTGAAGTGAGAAAGAGACTTTTGCTTTTGTCTTTTTTATATTTTTTTTTTTCAATTTTGAGTGAGCCTGCATTTTTATTTTTTATTTAATTTCACGTGTGGGATAAAGTTTTTTTTTTTTTTTACTTTTTTCTTCCTGTATTAAGACTCGTGATGGCCATCCTGTCACTAGCGTTACTTCTTGTAGGATTCGTCCTGACTTCAGCAGACAAGGTAAGTTTTACGCACCGGCTTCTGTCGCACTTTTGCGCACTTTTCCTGACGCGTCTCCTTAAAGTCTGGTCTTGTTGGCGGCAGGTTTTTTCCGCTGCACACTGCTTCCTCTGTGAAATACGTGTTGACACTGCTCCCCGTTACATAAGACACGTTAAATAGAGGCACTTTCTCTTATTCTTTTTACAAGCAGCCCTCGGCTTTCGCCTCGCTTGTGTTGTGGTCCCTGAACGCCTCACGCACTCATATGATACATGATCGCTTCCTTCGGGCTTACAGCGCGTTTAACGAGCTTTTCCTCTGTCTCTCTCTCTCTCTCTCTCTCTTCCAGGCCGGCGGAGTAGATAAAGAGGGTAAGTCCTGCTCGATTTGTGCTGAGCTTTGTTAATTATTACACCTGAGTGAGGAGAAGGTTGAAGGAAGGGGGGAGGCTGGAGGGTTTCTCCTCCTCAAGACAAAACTCATGTTTGGTGCACTCAGATCAACGTGGGAGGAGTGTGTGTGTGTGTGTGTGTGTGTGTGTGTGTGTGTGTGTGTGTGTGTGTGTGTGTGTGTGGGGCTGAGTAATACCCCTCCTTCCTCCCTTCCCACACACACACACACACACACACACACACACACAGAGTCAGATATTACATGAGTGAACTGCTTCAAGGGCTTTGTTATACAGGAAGGAGAATTCCACTTCTAAATCCCGCACATCTGTTCCCCATTCCGAGGTTAAGGAAGAAGTGAGCTGCAGCCCCCCCCCCCCAATCCTCCAGCACCTCCAGGGCCCTCACAGAGCCGATGACACCCGGCCAGAGGGGAGCGTTGGAGTGTTGACGGTGCCACTTCATGGTGGTTTTCCTCCACAACGCTTCGGAAAGGAGGAAAACAAGACGCAGCCTTTTGTTGGGGTTGGGGGGGCATCATGTGGGGAGTGCCTGCGTGGCCTGGTGAAGGGGGGGGGGGTTTGGTCTGTTTGGTGCTTCAGACCACCAGACTCTGAGGCGGTGGGGTGGTCCTGCAGCAGCAGGGAGAGAATCTGTCCCGAAGCAGCAGCACTGGGGCTCATCCAGGGACTGACTGGACAAACCCAGGTCCGGAAGGTCAGTCTGACTCCCTGAAGGGACTCATGCTCACAGGAGAAGACGGGACGGCTTTGCCACGGAATGGGTTTGGAATTCTCAGTTAGGACTATTTTAGTTAGCGGTGCAGAGATACAACCTTCTAACAGGAGGAGCTTGAAGCTTTCGACACTGTCAGATACAGATAACTCTGCTTGGTAAAGGCCTTGAAGCTGAATCCTGGTCCTGGAGATCCGCATTCCTCAGCATCCCTGATCATAACGATCGGCTTGCTATCAGGATGCCTTCATTAGACTCAGGTGTGTTGTAGCAGAGGAACACTGGAGACGTGCAGGACTGCGGGAAGGAAAGGTGCTCATCCTGGTCCCGGAGCGGCCCTGATTTTCATCGCGCTCTGACTCGTTTGCTGGCAGCAGGGTAGCTAGCTATCGTTCCAACTTTACCGATGTCTCATCTCGGGTCAAGATGCCCAAAACACAGCAGAAGGTTTGCGTTGCCGTGCCGACGGGCCCGAGAGCAGCAAAGAAACATTTTTTTTCTGGAACAGCTCTGATATGAGACACTTTGGGCAGTTTGTTCCAGATCTGGACTGAAAAACTGATATCTGGCTGCTTTCTGGTGAGGGAGAGTGCTTCCTGGAACCGTGTGTGTGTGTGTGTGTGTGTGTGTGTGTGTGTGTGTGAGAGAGAGAGAGAGAGAGAGAGAATATAAAAGGCTGTGAGACGGTTCAGGCAGCTCAGTCTGTTTTAACCCTCTTTGGATGTAACAAAGTAATTACCTGGTTTCTTTATCAATTATTAAGTAAGGAAGAGTCTTTTTTTACTGTTAAGTTATCCGAGTATTGGACTGGCGTCTTTTTTTTCTTTCTGTGTGAGTGTTTTAGGCGTTGCTACACAACGTTTCAAGCGAAAACTCATCATTTTTGCATTTTCGCTTCAAAAAAGTTTCACGTTGTGAGTGTTTTGAAGATAATGTTTCCACCGAAACAACCTGAAGAAGAAGGAGCTTTCATGTCGGGCCACTAGTCGGTGCTGTTGGTTGTTGTAACAAAACCACGAGCAGCACACTCTAAACATTAACAATGGAGAACATGGACATTCATATGGACAGAACACCAGGTGGATTGTTAGCACAGTGACTGTCAACTCTGAAACATCCCCCTCTGCACATCAGTAATGACAGATAAACCCAACTGATGCCAAACTGCTTATCAGCGTGAGATACTCACACACACACACAACATCTTGAAAGCTCATTGAAGGCTTTAATGTTTATAATCTGGGAAATAACCTTTGCTTAAGTTCAGTTTCTGAACTCGTTTGAAAAAAGCCCAGCTGGCTTTTTAAAATCTGACTCTCAGATGATGCATCAGCGAGTCGCAGCCATTTTGCAGTTACATAATTTCCTCCTAATTATTCAAGTAATTGTTTCACGTAATGATTTCCACTCATCTGTGCAGTAACAGCGGGATGAGACGAGCAGATGTCTGTTTCCATGTTGGTTTCCATTATTTGGAGGGAACGTCTTTTGCACCGTTAGATTTCTTGGGGGTTAACCCTTTATGGGGCGAGTAAAACACACAAACCAATTAAACCTGAAAACAATGACAGAACTCACCATTTTTAGATAAAATAACACTTTTCAGTAAGACACTGGGGTCACGTGGCCATGAGGAGGAAATGATCAGGTTCTGAAAGGTTTTTGAAGACATCCAGTCAGAAATTTAGCACATTTCTAGATTTTAAACCATAAATTACAACCACTTGTATTCCCTTTCCATTGGATTTATTTGTTTCTCTGGATTGAGTCCAAAAACTCAGTTTTACTAACTGTAAAGGGCTCCTCAACCATTCAGCTCAGGTTTCTAATATAGACCCCGTTTCCCTGTTTTCACATGAAAATGTTTCTGCATAGGTGAAAGTTTTTGAAAAAACTCAGACTCCGTTGCCCTTTGTTAAAATGCAACTTTTCACAAACACTGTCTCCATGGCAGCCAGGGAAAATACAACTTTTGAACAGGGGAAACAACTCTTTTTAAAAAGCTGCTGCTGGTTCTGAACATCATGGCTGAAGCAAGTTGTTCTGCACAGTGATGCTCAGTATTGATACATAGTTATGGTAGTTTTAGAGTCGACAGTCATTGTAACAACAATCCATTTTTTGTGTGTGTGTGTGTGTGTGTGTGTGTGTGTGTGTGTGTGTGTGTGTGTGTGTGTGTGTGTGTGTGTGTGTGCGCCCACCAACTAGTGGCCTGTGAGATTGTAACTGGACCCCCCTTGAGTTATGTTTATATTTTATATAAATATTTCAACCCAGTCTCCACAAAATTACATTCAGAGACAACTAAACTGCGTTCTCAGATACGTTTCTCAGAAGAATGAATATTGTCCCTAATCACGTTCATCTGGACGGAGAGTCATTACACTGGTTAAAACAGATTTAGCTTCTCCCTGATCATATTAAAGGATAAGTGTATTTGTCTAAAATACATTTTATTCCCATAAAACACACAATCTTTTGTCTTAATTCTGTATTGTATTTTTTACAGTCATATTTGTGGATTCTGTGTGGTCCTTATCAGCGTATTCTTGCCGTCAATTAATTAATATGTGCGTGCACACCTTTCTTATGAGGGATATATCATCACACGATGCCGTATAAATAACGAGATTAGGCATATATGTCAAATAAAGAAGCATCAGTTTATACTCAGAGGGTCCACATTGTAAACGGTCAATGAGTAAAGGAGAAAATGATGTACTGATTGGAAATAAAGTTAGTAATTTCATGATAAATGGGATACATACACATGCACACCCTGTAAACGTGTTATACGAGTGATTTAAGTCATGAGAGTAAAGTATATTTGAAAAATTTAATGGGGTAATTAAAAGAAAGCCAAAGTCTCCCATCCACATAAAAAGACACTGACTCAAGTAAAAATAGTAGTTAGGTGAGCTACCTTAAATATCTTAAAGATTGCAGTCAGTAACAATTATTCCTATGGGGAATTCAATGGGGGGGGTTGTGTCACAGTCCTCAGTGGAATGTTTACAATCTCACACGAGCCTTCTAACTACATTGTCTTCACTGTTTCCGTGTAAATGTGAAACTTTTCTGAAATGAAAACTCAAAACGAAGCATTTCAGCTGAAGCGTGTCGTGATCAGGACTGCAGTTTGCTTTAGTAGCATTAACACTATTTCATATGGCAAATAGAACATTTAAACATTCAAACATTCTTCTATGGCTTTAATCCAGCAGACTGCTTTACTTTCTTCACCCTCAGTCAAGCCGTGACTGTATGTTTTGCTGATCCTCTAAAACGGAGGTGAGAAGTGAAAAGTTAGCATAACCGAGCAAGACTGTACACATTCATGAGATTTATAGCAGAACCTATCAAACAAGGCTTTAGAAAGCAGCGAAAGCAGTCTTCCAGCAGCGATTGCCCAGCTCTGTCACTATTTGTATAAAACAGAGACATTACATGTGCTTTTGAGGGAAGGACACGATCCTCTTTGGAGTACTTCACTGCGTCTCATCGCCTTCGTGATGGAAAGCTTGCTTCTGAGCTGTCGAGTGGGGCTGTTAGGAACAGATGTAAACACTTCTTCTTCTCCATCTCTCCCATTAAGCAGGCTGGAGGAAAATCAGCACTGTTTGAACCGAAATGACGCAGCGCCAGAGCTTATTTACAGTCAGAGCTGCATAACAGATCACATATTTCTCATTAATGTGATTCCAGTATGGACGGCGTGCATATCACAGAGGACTGACGGCATTCATGCTCTGAGAGTCTGAAAGGATATGTATATTGTTTAATAATCTAAGGAAGTGTAATTAATCCCTGTAAATTCATAAAGACTAAGTAATTCTTTCATCCCTGTTGGCAGGATCCTAAAGATCCCACAGATGCTTTATGTGTTATTGATTATGTGAGGTTTCTATACTGTTCTTCACAAAGGAATTCAAAAGCACTGCCTGCAAGAAGTACTTTGTCTCTTTGGCAAATTCAACTGGTTCATGGTACAGATGGGCTGAAATAACACGGGAGACTGTCATTAAATAAGTTCTTGAATCAGCAGGTTCAAAGACATGTCCAGAGTCCAGTTCAGTGAGAGAATCTGCACCATTATTCCACAAAACCCATAGTTTTGAAGGTCTGGAGAAAGTAATTTAATATCAGTGTAAATGTTGGACCTTCAGAAAATATTGTGTTTTCATTTCTTATACTAACAGTGCTCCCACCCATTTTAATTATTTATGTTTCCTCTAACTCAAAGTTCTCGATTGAAAACCTCCTCGACAAAGCAGAGTGAGTTCTCTCTTCACTGTCATAGCCGGCGTAGTCAGCCTGTCTTCGCTCTCCTCTTTTATTTTTATCACAGTGTTTCTGAATGAAACGGCCTGTATTTCCTTCAGAAGCTCTTTAAATCTGTTTCCTTTGTGTCGCACGTGTCCAGTGTCCACACACTGTGATTTGGAAAGCATGTCATTCCTCCAGGTGTGTAATTTGGCCTCACCAACACCTGTTTGAATGTCATATAGTCAAAACCTACAAAGATAATTACAAGGTTTCATTCTCTTCATTTTACATTTTTTTCCAAGCCAAACGTTTGTGAATGTGCCTTGCTTGAAGGGAGTGGTTTAAAGGAATTTTCCTGGGAGTTACTGAGTCTTTAAGACCGAAGGGTGTTCTTGTAGGATTGGGTGCAGACTTTAGATAAGCCAACAGTGTCAAGACAATGCTCCTGCCGTGGTTGTCCAGTCCTGATCATCATTATGTAAACCCTTTCATTTCACTTATTGTAATTTCTAAGAAGAAACAGGAAAAAAAACCAGATGAGCAGCAGCGTTTGAGCTGCAGCACCCAAACACAGAGGCATTCTTCATACAGTCGTTGAAAATACTTGATCTCCTCAAAACTGAACGTTTCAAGACTTTTAGGTGGTTTATGTTTAGTGCTGTCAATTGATTAAAATGTTTTAACCAAGTTAAGTCTGACCATAATTAATCACATAATTTGTGAAGTGGTAATAAACACATAAAATCACAAATTTAATGCACAAAAATGTCTTATCTGAGTCTTTTAGCTTAAGTGGAGCAGTTTCACATCAGAAAAGGCTAATGTGGGATTTGAACCATCCAATATTTTAAAGTTGAGATGCTCAAGGGAAGGCCAGTCCCATTTTCTCTTTGGGTGTAGAATGTAAAGCTATGTTTAGATAGATGGATCGACATATTCTTTATTGTCTATTGTCTCTATTGTCCAAACGGAAAGTCATCATTCGTCATTGCTGTAAAAAGTTAAACATGTCTTCCGGGCTGTTTGTGGAGCATGTTGTCTCCTAATGTTGGTGGTTTGAGCCTCAGTCTCATAGCGTTCATGAGTCAAAGTGACAGGAAGTGGAGGTACTCCCAGCGTTGGGTGCCGGCACTCAGCGTGGCAACCACCGCATTGAGGCGCTTCCATGTGCAAAGGAGGCCATAGCTTTCTGACGAGTGATTGTTTCCTCATTGCATTGCCTTAAACATGCTGATTTCTGTAAAGTCTGAACTTCTTGTGACTTGTTGTCATGTGACCTGACAGATCAGCTGAGGAGCCGGCTGAAGGAGTATGGCCTGGTTACACCTTTCAGCACCGATTCGCACGGACACTATCTGTCGCACCTGCTGTCGGCCACCCATAAGCAGCGCGTCAAGCGGGAGGCCCAGTCCGGGGAGTTTGAGCAAAGGCTTTTTTTCAACATCTCCGCCTTCGGGAAGGAGTTCCACCTCCGTCTTCACCCGAACAACAGGCTGGTGGCGCCTGGCGCGATGGTGGAGTGGCACGACGAGGTGGAGGGATTCGGAGGCTTCGGTAACGATTCTGACGCCGGCCAAGGCCAACCTGGCAACCAGACTGAGAGGATACTGCGGCGTGAGCTGCTGAAGACGGACTGCACCTTCACCGGAGACATCACCGACGTACCCGGAGCCTCGGTTGCCATTAACAACTGCGACGGACTGGTAAGTCTTCCTCGGCCACAAAGAGCCCCTCGACTCTTCTGCCCTGCCGAAACTCTTCCAACAAAAGTGGCGTGACCTTATCAAGCGGCACTCTGGGATCGCTGGTGTCTGTAAGCCAGAGTTTAGCCTCTCTGTACGTCAGCACTCTCCCTTTTCTAACACACATTGTTCTTGGAGATATTCTTCAGGCAGACGTACGGAAAGGCTTTTTGTGTGGAGGTTTGTCATGGCTGAGTGCTCGTCCATTGCGCTCGTAAAGCGGACGGATTTTTCTCCCAACATAAAACACGAGTTCCTTTTGTGCGGCACAAAAGTCTCCAGTCTTATCCTCCCCATCACCCCCCATAAAACACTTGAACGGTAATTGGGGAATGACCTCTTTCAAAGAATCTTGTGTTTGTTGAGTATGTCTCCTGAGTGGATTGAAGGATTGCTTTGCCAAACTTAAATTCTTTCAGTGCTTATTGAGTTCAAAAACAGCTGCTGTAGCGATCAATATCTGGATAGGAGAGAGAAAAATGGAGGCTTGTTGTGTGATTTTTTGCGTATTTGAATTATTCTGTTGAGGAAAAATACATTTTTAAGCCCATCAAATAGTGTTTGTGTAGCAGCAGATGGGTCTTTTTTAAGGTTTGTGGCTTCAAACTCATCAGATAAGTAAATATAGCTTTCCCTTTTCCCCTTAATGTTCTTTCATAAGGTCAGTTTGCCAAACAGCACCAGGGACGGAGATGGGCAAGAATTGTCTCTGTGAGAGTGGAATTTTGATTGTCAGACCTGATGAACAAACTTTTGAATGGAAGTTGAACATATAATTGGATAAAATGTGTTTTCATGGCTTTCGCTCGGCTTACACACATGAAACTGGAAAAACTTTTATAGTACTTTGGGCGTCTGTTCACACAGATACAGGAACTTTTTGAAAACAACTCCCAAAGCGGGACTTTTGGAAAACACTTGGTGAAAAAAATCCAACTTTTAGATATAGTTCATATCCTGGTTCAAATGTGGACTCAGTGACCGTCATCTTACCTTTATAATGGTGTTTCTTAGAAACTGTCTCCTGGGCCACAAAGTTTAAGAAACACATGATGCCACATGATAGAAAAACTGATGTCATGTAGTTAAATAAAATATGAAAACATTTTACTTTTTGGAAAAAAAAAATCATGATTTCATTGTAAAGAGACAGGCGACGATATGACCACATCATTCAAAATGAAGCACATGGAAACACATTCAAATGATTGTATCTTTACTTAATAAATCAAATTTAAATGTCCTGTGTTTTTATGAGTCAAAGAATTATGCAAGAGAGAGAAACAGTTGGCATGATTTATAGCTGGACCTCTGTTGAAGTCATGATGACTTGAGCAATGTTTTAAATCCCGGAGCCAAGTCAGCAATCAGGAAGTTGGCTGCAGAGTTTCAGACTAAACTCAACTCATGATGTTAGTTAGAGAAGAGAAGATTAACCCTGCGCTTCACCAGCTTCACACTCAATGCTTTTGTTCTGATTTGACCCGGACGATGAATCCCGATGACTTTTAGGGCCCATTCACACGGTTTTCCAAGGCAAGACAAGCGGCTTCATTCTACATGAACTGCATATTTCTTTTGTTAAAGTAGCAGAAGAAACTGACAAAACGTAAAAAAACAAACAAAAAAAAACCACGGTGGCCTTGCTAAATTTAAACTGAGACAATCTGATTTTTCTGTCACAATTTATTACCAGAAGCAAAATGCAATACAGCGAAAATCACAAGAAATCCAGACAAACTAATCCTCACCCCGCTTTCGTCCAGGTCGTTCTTCTCTTTGGAAGCAGAACATCCTTTATTCTTTAATTTTGTTCATTCGTTCGTTCACTCCTTCCTTCCATCCTTTCTTTCTTTCCTAATATTATGTTGGATCAGATACATGTTATCGAACGAGGTAAAAAATGGTTATGTATGCATAAGCACACCTGTTTAAAGACATATACTTGTATATACCGTAAATCCTCTTATAGTAGTCGAGGCTTTTATTTGTCTCAACTGTAGCTGCACCAGGCTTTTAATGGAAGGAGGCATGTATAAGAGAGAGACTTATATTTTAAAAATTGCAGAAAGATCTTTTGACAGTAATGCAGTTTAGAGCTGGGGGATATGTCGAATTAATTCGATTTTATTTTTTCAGTCATTGTGAAAAAAATTAAAGGCATATTCGAGGATTCTCCGCCGATTTCGTACAACATGGCCGATTTGCCATTTTTGGAGCACTGCGCATGCGCGGCTCCCTCTGTATGAGGACTGTGGGAGTGCGCACGGCAGCTGATGTCAGTTTGTTTGCATCCGCGCAGCTGTAGCATCGTCTTTCCGCATAGGATTAAAACACATTTGTAATCATGTCGGACTCTTCTTCCAATCATACATAAGAATACGATCTGTAAAGTAGTGTCTTACGTGTTTATGCAACAGAAACACATTTGAATTGGATAATAAGCATGTTACCTGTCCAGCAGAAACTTCCCCACGTTGTGATCAGTCCTAAATCCCTTATGTGCTTTGAATGTCCGCCACCTCGTAAAGGAATCTCCGAGTAAAACACACGTTTTGCCCTTCTTTTCTATGGCCTTTCTTCTATCCTCTGCCATCTCAAACAATGTTCTTTTTTGTGGCTGGCCATCTTCGGAGGCATTCGCGGGAGGAGCAAGCCGCTTCTGAATGAGGTGCTTTGGTCGCTCCTGCTGCATGTCACTTCCTAAACAATGCTCTGCGCATGCGTGGCTCGAAACCAGAGCGCGCACAGAGCGGCGACTCGACATGATATGTCATCATGCAAATGCGTTCCACATTGATTGGCATTATGACTGCCCAATTACGATTTGGAACCATACAATTCTGATTGGTTCTAAGGATCCTCCAGTATAACCTTTAAATCTCAACTTCGAGTTAAATGTTTTCTGTCCCTCCGCCGTTTTACCGGACGTGTGTAATACACACAGTCGCCATACCAGGAGGACTGGTGGCTGTAGCACAGAGAACTGTCAGTAGAGCGCTGTAGCGCTTCACAGAAAAAAAGAAAAGACAAAAAAAAAAAAAAAAAAAAACAGTTTTATTTTGGGAGGCGGCTTTTATTAATTTCTTCAAAGATGCACCCGGTCATTAAAGAAGACGGGCTTTTAATGGAACACAGGTCATTATTAGAGGATTTACGGTATATACGTTTGTGTGTGACAGGTAGGCAAACAGTAAGACATAAACAGATGTGACTTGTACGTGAATATTGCACACAGGCATAATATCTAAATATGAACTGAAAAGAAAATGACCTGCTGTCATTAAATCTAATAATCTAAGGTACTGAATTTTTAGTTTCGGTGATTATCAATTGAAGTTAAGAACAATAGAAAAAAAAAAGCGTTAAAGAAATTTTTGTTTGTCTGCAGTAATTCCAAATATGTAGAATTGTCATAGTGTTTAGAAAACACTTTAGAAATGACTGGAAGTCCAGTATCTGAAGGCTTGACTGTTCCAAAAGGCTGATGTGACAAACCAACCCCCCCCCCAAAAAAAAAAAAAAAATCTTATTGTAATTCTAATCGGCATCAGCAGGAATCCTCCTTCAACAGACTCTTGATTGTGAATGAAGAAATAGAAAGTACTTCTCATTTCTCAGTTTAGTAAACAACAGCATCACAATCAACAGTGAAACAGGTGGACAGAACCAGTTCCGTTATGAGCGGCAGCATTCTGGAAAGAGAGATCTTTTCCTTCCATTGGGTGTTAATTTAAACCAATTCCTGTAAAAATGACATAAACTGCTGATAATTATCTGAAATCGTCAGAAAATTGAGCAAGAAATCATTTTTGGATTTTGAACAGTCGCTCCAGAAGAAAGGCTGCAGCCTCATAAAGAGACTGTTTCTCGTCCGCTGTGAAAGGCTGAATCATTTATCCCCGTTTAGAAGTCATAACTGAAGATAATTACATTTTTTCTACTTAGCAGTTATTTCTCTCTCCGTGTCTCGAAGCTCATCAATTATTGTGTCAATTCTCTAAGAAACCAGTGTAATTTTCAGCCCATTTCTTTTAAAACTGTCACAAGTGGATTGGATTAATCACAAAATGTCATCACCTTCAGCAAGAACACGCTGGTTGACCTGGTCTGCATGAGAGTGGAGGCTGAACAAGGCGGCCTGCGACCGTACATGACTTCTCTTCGTGTGCGCGGCGTTCTGGCCGATTGTGACACTCAGTGTAAACATTGTCTCTCGGCATAGTGTTTGCAGTGGGATTGCAGAGCGTGCAGGACCGGGTCGCCGCAGATCAAACGCTCCTGCGAGCGGCGGTCCCTGATGAAAAAGCCTGTCGTCGAGGGCCGGCGGTCTTTGATCTCAAGTGGTAGCCCTGGCCCTGGCTAGGTGTGTGTTTTACTGGTTCTTAATTATAGCCAGGCTGCTGTCTGGAAGTCTTTACAGCAGCAGCAGGCAGCTGAAAGCTTCTGGGACAGAGACTTCCTCTGAGGCCGGGGCCGGGGCGACCCTCCCGCCCGGGAGGAGGCCTTCATGCATGCTGGACACTGCCTCCTGGATGGAGGATGAAACGTGAGAGTGGTCGGATGGTTTCCTGCACCCCCCCCCCCACACACACACACACACACACCCCACACACACACCACAACACACACACACACACACACACACTTAGCTGAAGCATCAGAGCGGAGACCGGTGTTTCGGGGTCGCGGCTGCAGATGACTCAGAGCTGACGTTGTCTTGTTTAGCTCAGTCTGAGGGCCCTTTTATACAACATTTCAAGTAAAAACATTGTTTTTGCCTTTTGTATTTTGTGGAAAATGCAGCTTTTTGGAAACTGTTGAAACTAATCTGGTTCCTCCAGAGTGTCATGGCTCCCAGTTAGGGATAGGTCCCAAATCGGTACTTTTGCAGGTACCGACTGAATTCCATTGGTATTAATGAGCACCAATTCTTGTAAAATCAAACGCTACCATGTTCCGGTACCTGAATGCATCCTTATGACTGTGAGGGAATGGAAGAGTAGAGGAATTTTCCATGCCGGACCTTAAAGGTGCATTAAGGAGTTTTTCAACCTTAAAAATACTTATTTTCCACCATAAATATGTTACACATTTTAATGATGTGTACAATGTGCCTGACATATTCATTACAAGTACCTCTAACAGTGCTAAACTGTCACTTGAAAGTCACAGTGCCGGTCCGGCACCAGCATTTTTTTGGGGAGAATTTGAAAGGAATGACGTAATGCGTGCTCCGGCTGGTTAGGTTTCATTATGTCCGCCATTACTCCGCCAGATGCTTAGTGAGCAACAACTGAGCAGGATCTTCCAGAAAGTAAGAAAAGACTGGCTTCTGGCACTGCCACAGCTCCACACAGACTCCACCAGGTAAAAGAAACTTACATTTTACTCGAGAGCTACTAAACAAGCGAAGACGGAGTTCCCCTCTTCCCTGCATGCGAGCCACAGGGACGAGTTTTTCACTAAGCTGCATTACGCCCAAGGCCTGCAGGGGGCGCTGTTTCGCATAAAACGTGCAAACTCCTTAAGGCACCTTTAATGCAGCATAGACACAAAAGAACGTAATAACGCTAGTAGCTAGCATGTCGGCAAAGCAAGTGTGACTAGAAAATGCTTGAAAGTACGACTCCACTTTTGAAAATACGATGCAGATCACGCTCACTGCGGCGGGGAAAACTTCTAATCTGGAAGCTGCTGGTTAAGAACAAGATTTTTTCAAGGCTGAGGAGTGACCGGCCTCAGGTCTACAGCTACAACTCCTGCATTCAGTGTCCGTAAACAGCTAGCACCGATTAACACGCTAGCATCCATTAGCGAATTGTTGTCTGAAAGCAGCAACAAATTAGCATTATTACCACATAAACACTCATAAAAGTACCGAAAATCCCAGTCCAGATTCTAAACTTTGAAGAGGAATAAGATCCTGTCAGGAACCTTCAGTCTCGGATTGTGTTCGCTTTGCAGATGATACACTGAGCTCATGTTTACATCCAACCAGGTGTTTACAGAACCGGACATTTCTCCCTCTACGCTCTCAAAAACAATTTGAAATACACCAATCTGCAAAAAGACTTTAAGAGCTGCTCTGAGCAGGCAAACCTACAGGGGGCAGTGCAACGAGAAGCATGAAGCCAGGCCAGCCAATCAGAATCCTGGAAAACCATAAACACACGCCGCTGACGTCGGTCTGTCTGTCTGTGACATGGTGTTTCTAAATCTCATCTTAAGCTGGAGTTTTCTGAGATAGTCATTTTGGGAGGCTTTTAGCTTTGTTCATGTGTCAACAAAAGGCCCACATGCATTGAAATATCAACGTTTTATTAACGAATTCCACCACGGCTGACATCATGTGTGAGCAGGAGTGTTCAGATGAGGACTTGCACGCATTCGGGCCATGTCAGAGGAGAGTGATCTGCTGGAAACTGGACTGCTTCTGTCTTTGTTTACCGCAGTTTGCCCTGGATTTATTGGACAGAGCATTGAGCCCCCGCAAGCACAAAATGAAAGGGAGGAAGTTATCAAACATATTTGACAGATACATTAAATTAATCTGTATTTGGCAGAGAAAAAAAAGAAGCTCAATCTGGGAGAGGAGCTGTCATGAGGGCAAAGCTGTGGGAAAAGAACAGGAATGGAAGTAGTTTGGAGAAGACTGAAAGACCCAAAGAAAGACTGAATCAGAAGGGCATATCTGAGGAAATGTCTCACTAGAACACCTTAAAACCAGACATGAAGGTGTTCAGTCATCAGAAGTCACCGGAGCTTCATCCAGAGGAGAAACTGTGCTTCGTGGTGTCCATTGATCGTTTTCTCTGCACAGATGTAAACCGATAAGTAAACAGTTTGCCACAACAGTGCAGAGTTGACAGCTCATTCCTGCTGTGCTCTTTTTTTCCGTGGTCATCACACTGTGACCACACACTCCTGAAGAACACCCTCATATCCCCCACGCTCCTCCGGAGTTAGTTCTCTGTCTTTCAGCCGATGTGGACAGGCCATATTTTCAGCATTCCCAGGGAATTAGACTCAAAAGTACATTTAGAAGTGCAAAACTGCTCACTGCAGACTCTTCCAGGTGTGCTGGAGTCATTGTTTGACGGAGCTGAGACGCCACGGTGTGTGTGCCCTCCTAACACACTGTCCCAGCACCACTCCATGAGCGCCACTCAGTCCCACCATACCGGCCCCTGACTCGGCTCACGCCCACACAGCTAAATCATTAGCTGGAAAACCTCGGTCTGGAGAAAAGCACTGTGATAAAATTCCAATTAATTTAACGTCTTCCAGACATCGGGTAGGAAAGGTTAATGCTCGCTCACATCTTTTATTTCAATTCTTTGTATTGTCTGGGGCCTTGTCAGAGCAGACCTCTGTCTTCTGAAATGGGCTCAGAGTAGGTTAACAAAGGAAAGGAGCTTGTTCTGTAAATTGCTTTAAATGTCACAAACGGCTGAAGATGAAATATTGTCCAAAGCCTTAAAGCCCAGCTGACAGCTAAAACCACTCTGACTGAACCTCTGGTGATTCTCTCGTTTAGTGTCAACGGACATCGTTTCCAAAACTTTGCCATGTCGAGACAGGTCGTTTCTGAAAGGTTTTCTTCCTGAACCATTCGGGGAGTGGTTCCAGACTTCATCAAGACTGAGTGAGAGTGTATGTTTGTTGAGAAAAGGTGTGATCCAAAGCCTGTCGTGTCTCAAGCTGCATTTCTTCAACTGGTTGAGTTTTAGAGTTTGGATTGCTGAACTGTGAGTGGCTTTGTTCTGTCTAGCATGGTCAGATTTTAAGTTCTAAGGTTTTTTTTTATCATCTTTATTGTAATTTTCACTCTTTGTAATGTAATCAAGGGACTGATTGGACCGTCTGTTGGGCTGGTTTTCACATGTTTGACACCTCTGATTTTGCCTTCATTAGAGCAGTTTTGCTGGCACTCAGTAAAAACCCTCAGAAGTTGAAGTTTTGGAGATCCGCCTCACTCCGGGTTATGTCTGAGTGGCCTCTGACCTCACGCTCCAGTCTGTAGGCGGTCCTAATGTTATGGCTTATGGGTGTAGAAGCTGAGACTGGCTGAAAAACGTGACCTGAGCGTTGGGAGTCTGGGCTGTTTCTGGAATCCTGGGCTCCATCCGCTCCATCGGGGTCTGTTTACGGGGCATAATGACGGTGTTTGATCTGGGAACACACCTGCTTTGTGTGCAGCTTTTAGTGAGAGCTCTGTACTTTTACAAGTATGTCGTAAACACCGAGAAGAGGAAGACGAGCCAGAAGAAAGCTCCTGTTTGTTTCTTTTTGCGCCGCCGTGAAAAACACGCTGCACACAAACCCAGAAAGATTAATGTAAACAGGCAAGGAATGCGAGTGACCTCGAGATGTCAGGAGGGGCTGAATGCTGTATCATTCCCAGCCCTCCTCCTCCTCCTCCTCCTCCTCCTCCTGAGTCCTAGTTCGTATTCACAGGATTCCCCTGTCACCGGCTTGACGGTTCACATACTGCAGATTTTTTTTCCCCGTTGTGAAATGGTTTCCTCTGAAAGGCAAAGAGCGCGACGCTTCTCGTGTGTGAGGTATTTTTGGAGTGGAGGATGCAAGCCGAGGGTCTGCGCTCCGTCCGGCTCCAGATACAGCAGATAGAAAGCGGTCACTGGGATGACAGGCTCCCCGGGGATGAAGTCCCAGGCAGAAGAGTCAGACGTTTAATGTTTCCAGGCAGAGCAGAGCTCCGAAGCCATCTGTGGCCCTGTCAGGAGTTTATTTCACCGTTTTAAATGACTCTCCTAAGACAGAATCCACACTCTATTTAAGGCATAAACATGTTCTGTTGTGGAAAACGCTGGGAAGTGGTCATGAATTTACAGGAGTTGTGCTCAGATATTTGAACTGATCCTGCATGAGATGACTGATCATTTATAGAAAGCTAGTGGAGACCAAAGGAAACCTTGAGGCAGCAGCTGATGTTCGTGAGACGGTTAGATGGTGCTTAAGGACCTGTTTACACCACAGTGTTTTCAAGCGATGACAGA
Organism: Salarias fasciatus; assembly: GCF_902148845.1. NCBI lineage: Eukaryota > Metazoa > Chordata > Actinopteri > Blenniiformes > Blenniidae > Salarias > Salarias fasciatus. Next base: position 25,713,714 of record NC_043756.1, read on the forward strand.
AAAGCGTTTGCAGCATTTTGTCTGTTTACACGACAGAAGTACTTTTTGAATATGTTCCGTCTCTGGAAATAGGAAAAAAGCAACGGTCCATATAAATGTCTGTAAGGGGACTTCATCCCCTTAGCTAACGTTGATAGCTTAATGTTTCCTACGTGTGTGTGTGTGTGTGTGTGTGTGTGTGTGTTAGAGGTGTCCCCGACTAAGAATTTCCATAGTCGAATCTGATTTGTCCGATTCTGCCAATAGTCGACTGATAGTCGAATCTATCATCTTGTTTGGCGGAGCGGGGGGAGCCGCGGGGGCCGCGGAGCATGCCTACACAGGGCGTCGGAGCAGCGCAGCACAGTGCAGAGCGGTGCTCACAAGGTACACGGAGCGTTGGCGCGCCTATGCCTACAGCCATCCCTGATTGCACTAAGAATAAAAAAATAAATAAATAAAAAAAAGCAGTGCAGCCAGGTAAAACAACACTTACTTTTTTCCTACACACTGAAACACAGACTGGAACAAAGTGTCGGTAACTCTAAACATCAAACAAATGAAGTATAGTTCAAATGACCAGAACCAAACCCACTTCTAACAAACGGGCTAAAGCATGTTGTTTATTTATATCTAAAATCTCTGCAGATAAGCTCACATTTTTTGGCTAAACAATTTCTCACATTATCTGCTCAAATTAAATGAAATAGGCTTAATTGCACTGTGTCGGGTCCGTTTCGCAGCGCAACATCCATGCAAAAACAAACACTAAATTAAATAGAATTAGTCTTTTAGATAATAAAAATAATAATATAATAACCTAAAATATTACAATTAAACGAAATAAAAGCATCAGCATTAAAAATGAGAACTGAGTAACAGAACCGTCTTTTAATAGCCCAATTATCTGGCTACTTACCCGTTTAAGGTGGAAAGCCATGTTGTTGTGAAGTGATATGAAAGGACACAATCTGCATTTGACTTTTTTTGGATCATTTTTGACATGGTCTGAAGTTTGTTTTTTTCTCCTGACATTTTGAGCCTTTTAAAGTTCAGCCAAATCACCACCGAGATGCTGCTCTGTGACAGAAATCCCAAAATCGGATTGTGCCACTCACCATGGTGGTTCATTCACAAACAGTAAATAGATAGAGTATTGAATAAAAGTACAAGTTAAGTAAATTTTTCCACAGTGTATTTGATAGGCTAACATGTATATCAAATAGGCTTTATATCATGTTATTTGGAAAAAAAACAAGCAATTCTATGTAAAATCGTAATTCAGCACCCCCGTAC